>NC_025693.1:12385607-12402244 GCF_000633955.1 Camelina sativa
ACACTTCTTTGTTTTCACACCTTTTTGTTTTTATGTATATACAAATTTTTATGGAATTTGAAAAGAGTTTTTGTTCTTTGAGTATTATTAATGATCTCACCCTTTGTTAATGATCTCAGAAGGTTCAAAGTTTTGATCTAACAATTGTGTTTCTTTGTCGCACCCAAACTTTCCTTGTAGGCACCAGTTAGTTTTCACACCTTTTTGTTTTGCACCTATTTGTTTATATATAGTTGTAATGTTTTGATCCAACAATTTTTTTTCTTCGTCGTAACCCTTGCTTGCAATATTTGCATTTGTTAGTTTTTTCACCTTTTTGTTTCACACCTTTTTGTTTCACACCTCTTTGTTTGCACAGTTTTTTGTTTTATATATATACAGAATTTTATGGACTTTGAAAGAAAAAAAATTGTTCTTTGAGTATTATTAATGATCTCACCCTTTGTTAATGATCTCAAAAGTTGCCAAGTTTCGATCCAACAATTGGGTTTCTTCATCGCATCCCCAGTTTTCCATGTTGGCACCGTTAGGGTTCACACCTTTTTGTTATTATAAAGTTGCAAAGTTTCGATCCAACAATTGGGTTTCTTCATCGCATCCCCAGTTTTCCATGTTGGCACCGTTAGGGTTCACACCTTTTTGTTATTATAAAGTTGCAAAGTTTCGATCCAACAATTGGGTTTCTTCATCGCATCCCCAGTTTTCCATGTTGGCACCGTTAGGGTTCACACCTTTTTGTTATTATAAAGTTGCAAAGTTTCGATCCAACAATTGGGTTTCTTCATCGCATCCCCAGTTTTCCATGTTGGCACCGTTAGGGTTCACACCTTTTTGTTATTATAAAGTTGCAAAGTTTCGATCCAACAATTGGGTTTCTTCATCGCATCCCCAGTTTTCCATGTTGGCACCGTTAGGGTTCACACCTTTTTGTTATTATAAAGTTGCAAAGTTTCGATCCAACAATTGGGTTTCTTCATCGCATCCCCAGTTTTCCATGTTGGCACCGTTAGGGTTCACACCTTTTTGTTATTATAAAGTTGCAAAGTTTCGATCCAACAATTGGGTTTCTTCATCGCATCCCCAGTTTTCCATGTTGGCACCGTTAGGGTTCACACCTTTTTGTTATTATAAAGTTGCAAAGTTTCGATCCAACAATTGGGTTTCTTCATCGCATCCCCAGTTTTCCATGTTGGCACCGTTAGGGTTCACACCTTTTTGTTATTATAAAGTTGCAAAGTTTCGATCCAACAATTGGGTTTCTTCATCGCATCCCCAGTTTTCCATGTTGGCACCGTTAGGGTTCACACCTTTTTGTTATTATAAAGTTGCAAAGTTTCGATCCAACAATTGGGTTTCTTCATCGCATCCCCAGTTTTCCATGTTGGCACCGTTAGGGTTCACACCTTTTTGTTATTATAAAGTTGCAAAGTTTCGATCCAACAATTGGGTTTCTTCATCGCATCCCCAGTTTTCCATGTTGGCACCGTTAGGGTTCACACCTTTTTGTTATTATAAAGTTGCAAAGTTTCGATCCAACAATTGGGTTTCTTCATCGCATCCCCAGTTTTCCATGTTGGCACCGTTAGGGTTCACACCTTTTTGTTATTATAAAGTTGCAAAGTTTCGATCCAACAATTGGGTTTCTTCATCGCATCCCCAGTTTTCCATGTTGGCACCGTTAGGGTTCACACCTTTTTGTTATTATAAAGTTGCAAAGTTTCGATCCAACAATTGGGTTTCTTCATCGCATCCCCAGTTTTCCATGTTGGCACCGTTAGGGTTCACACCTTTTTGTTATTATAAAGTTGCAAAGTTTCGATCCAACAATTGGGTTTCTTCATCGCATCCCCAGTTTTCCATGTTGGCACCGTTAGGGTTCACACCTTTTTGTTATTATAAAGTTGCAAAGTTTCGATCCAACAATTGGGTTTCTTCATCGCATCCCCAGTTTTCCATGTTGGCACCGTTAGGGTTCACACCTTTTTGTTATTATAAAGTTGCAAAGTTTCGATCCAACAATTGGGTTTCTTCATCGCATCCCCAGTTTTCCATGTTGGCACCGTTAGGGTTCACACCTTTTTGTTATTATAAAGTTGCAAAGTTTCGATCCAACAATTGGGTTTCTTCATCGCATCCCCAGTTTTCCATGTTGGCACCGTTAGGGTTCACACCTTTTTGTTATTATAAAGTTGCAAAGTTTCGATCCAACAATTGGGTTTCTTCATCGCATCCCCAGTTTTCCATGTTGGCACCGTTAGGTTTCACACCTTTTTGTTAATATAAAGTTGCAAAGTTTTAATCCAACAATTGTGTTTCTACGTCATACCCTAACCTTTCAATGTTTGTACTTGTAAGTTTTCGCACTTGTTAGTATTCACATATTTTTGTTTCACACCTTTTTGTTTCAGACCTCATTGTTTTCACACTTTTTTATTTTTATATATATACAGAATTTTATGGACTTTGAAAGAAAAAAAATTGTTCTTTGAGTATTATTAATGATCTCACCCTTTGTTAATGATCTCAAAATTTGCAAAGTTTCGATCCAAAAATTATGTTTCTTTGTCGCACCCCCAGCTTTCCATGTTGGCACTGTTAGTTTTCACAAATTTTTGTTTTACACCTCTTTGTTTATATAAAGTTGCAATGTTTTGATCCAAAAATAAAGTTTCTTCTCGTACCCCTAGCTTTCAATGTTTGCAATTTTTAGTTTTCATACCTTTTTGTTTCACACTTCTTTGTTTTCACACCCTTTTATTTTTATGTATATACAAATTTTTATGGAATTTGAAAAGAGTTTTTGTTCTTTGAGTATTATTAATGATCTCACCCTTTGTTAATGATCTCAAAAGTTGCAACGTTTTGATCCAACGATTGTGTTTCTTTGATGCACCCCAACTTTCCATGTAGACACATGTTAGATTTCACACCTTTTTGTTTTGCACATATTTGTTTATATATAGTTGTAATGTTTTGATCCAACAATTGTGTTTCTTCGTCGTACCCCTAGCTTGCAATGTTTGCAATTGATAGTTTTTGCACATTTTTATTTCACACCTTTTTGTTTCACATCTCTTTGTTTTCACACATTTTTGTTTTTATATATATACAGATTTTTATTGACCTTGAAAAAAGTTTTTGCTCTTTGAGTATCATTAATGATCTCACCCTTTGTTAATGATCTCAAAATTTGCAAAGTTTTGATCCAACAATTGTGTTTCTTTGTCGCACCCAAACTTTCCTTATAGGCACCAGTTAGTTTTCACATCTTTTTGTTTTGCACCTATTTGTTTATATATAATTGTAATGTTTTGATCCAACAATTTTTTTTCTTCGTCGTAACCCTAGCTTGAAATATTTGCACTTGTTAGTTTTTTCACCTTTTTGTTTCACACCTTTTTGTTTCACACCTCTTTGTTTTCACACTTTTTTTTTTTATATATATACAGAATTTTATGGACTTTGAAAGAAAAAAATTTGTTCTTTGAGTATTATTAATGATCTCACCCTTTGTTAATGATCTCAAAATTTGCAAAGTTTCGATCCAAAAATTATGTTTCTTTGTCGCACCCCCAGCTTTCCATGTTGGCACCGTTAGTTTTCACAAATTTTTGTTTTACACCTCTTTGTTTATAACTTTGTTTATATAAAGTTGCAATGTTTTGATCCAAAAATTGAGTTTCTTCTCGTACCCCTAGCTTTCAATGTTTGCAATTGTTAGTTTTCATACCTTTTTGTTTCACACTTCTTTGTTTTCACACCTTTTTGTTTTTATGTATATACAAATTTTTATGGAATTTGAAAAGAGTTTTTGTTCTTTGAGTATTATTAATGATCTCACCCTTTGTTAATGATCTCAAAAGTTGCAACGTTTTGATCCAACAATTGTGTTTCTTTGTCGCACCCCAACTTTCCATGTAGGCACATGTTAGTTTTCACACCTTTTTGTTTTGCACATATTTGTTTATATATAGTTGTAATGTTTTGATCCAACAATTGTGTTTCTTCGTCGTACCCCTAGCTTGCAATGTTTGCACTTGATAGTTTTTGCACATTTTTGTTTCACACCTTTTTGTTTCACATCTCTTTGTTTTCACACATTTTTGTTTATATATATATACAGATTTTTATGGACTTTGAAAAAAGTTTTTGCTCTTTGAGTATCATTAATGATCTCACCCTTTGTTAATGATCTTAAAAAAAACTCTTCCTAATCTTCCTTAATCTCTTTCCTTCTTGAAAAATCTCTGAGATATAAAGTCCCGAATCCAATTAATATTCCTTCCTTCTTCTTTCTATCAATTTAAGAGGAAGAAGGAATATTAGTCACAAATATTTATGAAGAAATATTAGTCACAAATATTTATTTAAATAGTAGTCATAAAAAAATATTTAGCTTATTTGTAAATAGAAAGAAATCAAAGTTTTTAGAAAATTACCATAATTTTTTTATGAATAGAATCCACCATAATTTTTGTGCAACTATAATCATTACAAAAAATATTAGCAACAATATTATTTTAAAAAATTAAGGATTCGGTTAGCAAAAATTAATATCTAAATTTCATTATATTCAATTTTGTAGATCCACAATTATGATCAATGATCATCCATGAATTCAACTGAAACAAAAAAATATATGTAATAGGTTACATATAAATAGAATTATAATTTAAATATATTTGTAAATAGAAAAAAATCCAAGTTTTTAGAAAATTACCATAAATTTGTTATGAACAT
Organism: Camelina sativa; assembly: GCF_000633955.1. Lineage (NCBI taxonomy): Eukaryota > Viridiplantae > Streptophyta > Magnoliopsida > Brassicales > Brassicaceae > Camelina > Camelina sativa. The sequence goes on from NC_025693.1 coordinate 12,390,348, forward strand.
AATCCACCATAATTTTCTGCAACTATAATTATTACAAAAAAACATTAGCAACAATATTATTTAGGAAAATAAAGATTCAGATTAGCAAAAATTAATACCTGAATTTTATTATATCCAGTTTTGTAGATCCACAATTATGATCAATGATCATCCATGAATTCAACTGAAACAAAAAAAAATATGTATTAGGTTACATATAAAATTTTATTTCAAATTACTAAACTACAAAACAAAATATAGAAAATAATACAACCTATATTTTTTAAAGATTGAGAATCCATAGTCAAAGTCTATGATTGCTTGATCTTGCTTTCCAAATAACCACTACAACAAAAAAAAGCAGAAAAATTAGTATCCGATGAATCATATAAAATTTTCAAAAGTTGTCTTTGCTCATTTGCTTGTAGAATAAAAAAAATCATGGAATAAAAATACGATCATGTTTAACCAAGAGAATAAAATTGAATAACAATCACCACTATTGAAAAAAAAAAAATACAATTAATAAAAATACTTTACCGATTTGATTTTTTTGCTTGCTTCATCAACTTGTTCGTCCAATCTTGTTTTTGATATACAAAAAAACATCCATGGTCCATGGCAGGTACACCTAAAACATAGCCAAACAGTACAAAATGAGTAAAACTTTTGATATGATTCAACATAATAATTAAAAATTATAGCAGCATAAAAATTAATCATGCAAAGCACCAAAGCATATGGATAGTCAACATGAAAAAAAAATCTAAATCACACAATAGTAAAGTTGATTCATTAGAACCAAAATAATACAAAAAAAACATTATACTCTCAAAATATATGTTTAGCTTAATGAATCCGACTTCTACTGTTTTGGGTGAGCCTCTATATATATAGCTTAGAAGGAAAATCGTCATAATTATCTTTACCATTTTAAAATTAAAAAAAATAGAAAATTTCTTTAAACAATATTCGTAATATATTCTAATATTTATCTTCCATTTTTTTAAAGAGAGATATTGCGTAAATATATTAGATTTCCGATTTAGTAAAACAAATTCGTTTTTTTTTTTTAATTTTCGTTTTTTAATTTTTCTTTTTTTAAATTAAATTTAGAAAAGGGTAAAAACGTCCAGATTGGATTCTCATTAATGGCAAATTAGTAATCTTAAGTCTGAGGATGAATGTGGTGCGTTTCAGCAACCTAAATAGAGAACAAAAGCTTGTCCGAAAATTTTTCAGGGGTATTTTTCATTAAGGGCAAGAGAGGTCAAATTTTGTGAGATTGGCTGTGAGCCCTCTCGACTTCTCTTTTAATATATTAGATATGCCTTTGTCACCTATCCGACACATACACTTGATATGGTACAACTTCAATATAAAAGACAACTTTGTGAATTTTGTGCATCCATCATATAGTTCTTGGGTAAAATCAGCAAGCAGCTCATCAAAACTTTCTTCTTTTCCAAAATTTCCACTTGAAGTTGATGGTCTATCAGTGTCCATAGGCTGCTCACAAGATCCAAATGCATTTTTGCCATACATATTAGTATCAATACCAGGAAAAAGATCATCCAAGAGATTCAAAGTTGAATCCATTTCAACTTGAGCTAAATCATCAGTAGGTACTCTTGCATTTTCTGTGACAGATATTCTCTCTCCATGAAACATCCAACTTGTGTAAGAACTTAAAAAACCATAGCACATCAAATCACCTTCAATATCTTCTCTTGACTTGAATTTGACTAGAGAACAACGGTTACATGGACATTTCATCGTGGCTGCAATTGATTTACTAAATGCAAAATCCAAGAAATTTTTAACCCCTGATATGTAATCTTGAGATAAACGTGGTTTCTTTATCCATGACTTATCCATCAAAACCTGAAAAGAACGATTTGAACTATTTGTAAGTTTTAGAAAAATCACAAAACTAACAAACCTTCAAAACCTTTAGAATCTAGAAATAAATCTATGCATGTACATGACACATCCCAAACGAAAACCAAATCGATGTATTAACAAAGAAGTAGTATTAGAGTTTTTCACTAAATTTAGAAATCAAGGAATGTGGTCGTGGAGCCGATGACCCATACAGTGCCGGTCAATATATATATTAATCCTTTGTAATCAGCAGACGTATTTTGCAAATTTTTTAATTAAGTGTTCATCACCCACGTGATTAGGAGGCAAATTCACCCAAGTTAGATTTTATCATGTGTTTGCATAATAAGAACTTTAAAATTAAGAACAGCAAAGATTAATAAACACACCAAAAGCATAATCATAGAATCAAAGTCGGAAAAACACTTACTTATGATTGAGGATCTAATTTGTGTTGAAAACTCCAAGAAGAAAAGAGATGGAAGCTGGGATCGATTAGGTTTAATTTTAGATTGATTTGTCGATGGTGATACAAATCATCTAAGATTGATTTTTTTTTTTTTTTTTACGTTCACACAGATTTATTAATTCTATAAATATAATATAATTTAGCATCAGCTTTTTATTAATGTAAATTTTATATCATTTTAAAAAGTGATTTAACCAAAAATAAATAATAACATCAATTATCTAAATGATATAAAATATATTTTATATCACTTTTAATAAAGTGATACAATCTAATAGAAACTGAATCAATTTTAAATAACTGATGTAAAATAAGATAATTATAACGTCAATTCACATAAGTGTTGCTAATCATATATATTTGCATCATTTGAAAATAAGTAATTTAAATTTACTTCAATTAGTTTTGTGATACAAAATAAATGATACAACATACCTGTTTTTTTGTAGTGAGGGAATATTAATTTTAATATTTAAATTGCTTTTAGATTTTAAATAAAAGATTGTTTTTTATACAAATAAGGTTATGAATGGTGGAAAAAATAGTTTTATAATATTGATATAAACAGTATAAATATATAACTATAGTCTATATATATATATATATGTGTGATTTTGAGTTGGTTTATTTTATCAGTGATCACTTTCGTCTTGTTTCTCATCATTGCTAAGAAAGAGTCGTTATTTGTGAACCACAAAAGAATAACGTACGTTTAAGAACGTGAAGACTGAAGACCAAAACAGCTGGAAGTTATGAAGACGGCCATGTGGTTGCTTCAGTTCGGTAAGAGAACGGTGGCTTCATTAATTACAATCTATACCTAAAGTTTTACATCTTCATATAGTCACAATATTTGTAACTACATATATTTATGGAAAAAAATCTTGCTATTATGGAAAATCATGTAGTAGTAATATACTCCTATTTCATACTATTTGTCTTCTTTTCATATTCGCATAACATGTGCTCTCTCATTAATGCTTTCAAACGCTTTTCGACGTATCAACTACATGCACTATAAGGTCGGTAAACACATGAAGATTGAAAATTTTATATAGGCGTACGTTAAATCGATCTACATTTTCTTAGCGATTGTTATGGTTTGTGATGGCTTTCAAAGTACTATCACAAAAATCTTAATACACTTTTCCAACACATGATTATTCGACTGATTTGATCTGGCTACAACTGCTCATTTTTTATACCGCAACATATTAATAAGCATTTGATGGAATTTAAAGAAAACTCTTTTTTTTGTGTCTTTTTTTCTTATATTAATAATAAGAAACTTTTTAATATAGAAAAAATAAGAGAGGTAGGTGGTAGTTATAAACACGCATTAATGGCAACTAACTATATCCTTTAATATAGCTTTGTTTCCGCTCACAAGATTTATATTCACAATTCTTTTCATCTCTCATACCGGCCAACGCAAAGAAACAATGTCGAACGCTGTAGTAATCGCTCTTGTTCTCGTCGCAGCATCGCTAACAGGACATGTGTCAGCACAAATGGATATGTCTCCATCTTCAGGACCATCGGGAGCACCAGACTGCATGACGAACCTAATGAACATGACGGGCTGTCTCTCTTACGTTATGGCCGGAGAAGGCGGAGGTGCGGCCAAGCCGGACAAGACTTGTTGTCCTGCGCTAGCGGGGCTAGTGGAGAGCTCGCCGCAATGCTTATGTTACCTCCTCTCCGGAGACATGGCGGCTCAGTTGGGAGTCCAGATTGACAAGGCAAAGGCTCTCAAGCTTCCCGGAGTTTGCGGCGTTGTCACTCCTGATCCTTCACTCTGTTCTTGTACGTATATATCTCCACCTTCGTTCTACTTTTTCTTTTTCATGGAAGTTGTTAATTATATTAATACTCTCGCATGCAAATATAGTTATTATGAAGATTATACTAATGAATATTCATGACCGGCAAAAGGAAAACATAACTCAAATGTATAAGAACCTAGTTTATATGATGAGTCTACTAGGAGATAAAAATTGAGGAAAAAATTGACAAATTTTTAGTGATTTTTTTTTCAAAAGCATGAAATGTTGTGCTAGCTCTATATTTTGTATTATTTTATTTTTTATTATTTCCAAAAGTATGAAAATAAAATGTGCATTGTATATGTTAATTGATATGTGATTTTAGGTTCTTAGTTTTTCTTTGTGAAATTCTACATAAATTGACAAATGAAAATAAAACTATACTAGGTAACAACCCGCACTATATGCGGGATAAATCTATTCAAATAAAATTATTATTTGGAATATAAGGTATCAGAATAATAATTTTACTCATAATTTTTTTGTTTTATTCAAATTTACATTTAATTATTTTGTATAAAAATATTATTCACCCGTGAAATGTGGAAAATAATTTAAACATGGTGGAAATTTTAGTTATGGTAATCTGTCTTTTTGAGTTTTTTTTGTGTGTTTTTAAAAGTCAAATTCATATAGTTTTCATTTGATATTTCACATTATTATCTACATCAATGTGCCATTAAATAGATAAGACAATGTTTTAAAACTAATCAGTTAAAACTAATCTTAATTTTAAAAATACCATGAGAAAAATGTATAAAAATGGTAAATAATTATAAAAAAGTGTAATAGTGGTAAAAATTTATAGAGAAAACGAATGTCTGGGATTTCAAAAAATTCAAAACTATGTTAAGATCGTTAAATCATCATTATTATTAAATTATTAAAAAGTTAATATATTATTATTATGAATATTGTGGTAGTTATTTTTTGATAAAATTTTAAATATATTTGAATAGTTATTAAAAAAATTTAATAGGAGAAAGATTTGTGTTTTTCAAAAATTTAAATTGGTGAATAGATTTAAATTATTTACGAAATGTTATTTATTTTTAAGATTATTATGATAATTAATTTTTAATACATACTCCCTTTGTTTCATAGAGTGTCATTTTAGAATTTTATTTTTGTTTTAGAAAGAGTGTCATTTTACATTTCCAATGCACTATTTAATATTTTCAATGCATCTTTTACATTACATTTTTTAGTTTTACCCTTAATATATGACTAAATTAACCCATTAAACATTTATTAAATAAGGGCATATATATAATTTAATATTTTCTTAATTTGTGTGAAATGTGTTAAAATGACACTCATTATGAAATAGAGAGAGTACTTGAATAGTCATCAAATTTTTCTAAATCGGAGAATAAATTTTGCATCTCAGAAAGTTAAATAGATGAATATATTTTTTAATAGTTTATGAAATGTAATTTACTTTAAATAATTAAATATGTTATGAAAATGATAATTAAATAATTAACTATATTTTTTTTTAGTTGATGAAGTCTTTCATTTTAAAAACTAATATAAAGAAATATTATCTTATATATTCTAACGACACATTTATGTAATTAATAATAAAATAAAGATTTTCTTATATATTTTAATGGGCATATTTAATAAATCAAAAAACTTATTTTTGTAAATATGTTTATCTTAAGATGCTTAACTATAAATAAATCTCCAACAAATCGCTCTGGCGACGACACATCAGCATTTTCAACAAAATGTTTCTCTATTAATATATTGGAGATGATTAGTCATTCATACCAACACAAAGGTCTTAAGGCTGAAATAATTCCGATATAGTAATATTACTAGCGTTAAAATATGAATAATTTTTTATTTGTCTTAGTAATAATGGTCGGATTTATAAAAATTAAAAAATAATAAAAATGTTATCTAACTTTACTACTCAACTACTCGCACATTCAGTACTTTTGTCGGTTGGCCAAAAAAGTATCACATGTTTTCTTCTTCCTTCTGTTCTATTTTATTTTCTCTTCCTTGATGTTAAAAGTTACTGAATTATACAAATTTAGCCCACAGCTTTACAAACCATCTACTATATATGAGCTCANAATAACTCAAATGTCTAAGAAGTTAGTTTATATGATGAGTCTACTAGGAGATAAAAATTGAAAGAAAAATTTGACAAATTTTTAGTGATTTTAATTTCAAAAGCATGAAATGTTGTGCTAGCTCTATATATTGTGTTATTTTATTTACTATTATTTCCAAAAGTATGAAAATAAAATGTGCATTGTATATGTTAATGGATATGTGATTTTAGGTTCTTAGTTTTTCTTTGTGAAATTCTACATAAATTGAGAAATGAAAATAAAACTATATGATTACTCATTCATACCAACACAAAGGTCTTAAGAATGGATGAACTAATTCCGATATACTAGTATATTACTAGTGTTAAAATATGGAAAAAAAAATTATTGTCTTACTAATGTTCGGATTTTTTAAAATTAATAATAAAAATGTGATCTAACTTTACTACTCAACTACTCGCACATTCAGTACTTTTTTCGGTTGCCCAAAAAAGTATCACATGTTTTCTTCTTCTTTCTGTCCTATTTTATTTTCTCTTCCTTGATGTTAAAAGTTACTGAATTACAAATTTAGCCCACAGCTTTACAAACCATCTACTATATATGAGCTCAGATTCATGCAACCTTCAATGAACAAAATTCTTAACTATTGATGCGTGACTCAGATATTATTTTAGCTCTAATAAAGTTTATGTTGTTAACAGTATTTGGAGTTCCTGTGGGAGCACCTGTAGCTATGAACAACGAGGGAGCCTCCCCAACCTTTGCTCCAGGTCCAATGTCAGGTAAATGATCTTACCCTTCATTTTGCTTCTAGATTGTATCNATATGGTTACTCATTCATACCAACACAAAGGTCTTAAGAATGGCTGAAATAATTCCGATATAGTATGAATTTTTTTTTTAATTGTCTTACTAATGTTCGGATTTTTAAAAACTAATAAATAATAAAAATTGTGATCTAACTTTACTACTCAACTACTCGCACATTCAGTACTATTGTCGGTTGCCCAAAAAAGTATCACATGTTTTCTTCTTCTTTCTGTCCTATTTTATTTTCTCTTCCTTCATGTTAAAAGTTACTGAATTACAAATTTAGCCCACAGCTTTACAAACCATCTACTATATATGAGATCAGAATTCTTATGACAAAAAATTCTTAACTATTGATACGTGACTCAGAAATGATTTTAGTTCTAATAAAGTTTATGTTGTTAACAGTATTTGGAGTTCCTGTGGGAGCACCTGTAGCTATGGGCAACGAGGGAGCCTCCCCAACCTTTGCTCCAGGTCCAATGTCAGGTAAATGATCTTACCCTTTATATTTTGCTTCTACATTGTATCGTGGTTTGGTTTTGGTTTATTCCGGATTCGTTTTTCTTGGTTTGGTTTGGTTGGGTACTTTTGTTGTCCATTCCCTAATCGATATTGAATATTGGATAGGTTCAACGGGATCACCTGGTGGATTAGCGCCGGGTCCTGCTTTCCGAACAAGCGATGCACCAAGCATTGCAACGTATTCTCTTTTTCTCAATCTTGTAATTTTCCCATTAGCATTTGTGTTTCATACCTATTGCTGATTTCACTCTCTTCCAACCAACAACACCATTATTAATATTGTCTATTTTCTTTAAAGAGTGATATATGGTTGCTTTTGTAGGTCTTGAATTTATTACTTTTGTGTATCCACGGATTATTAATTTCTTTATTCATCATATTGAATAAAGATTGGTGTTTCTTCTTATATAACCGACTATAATTAACAAAACCGAGTTATATTCTAAGAAACCTCTAATTGCTTATTGCTATGTGAATTTTTTAAAGCACATATCTACTGACCATGGAATGTGTGATGTGTATACGTAATGAATGTTTGAGAGGCATATATAAGGGGTCGTAAAGCAATCTACTATGTTTATTTACATATTTGAGTGCCAAAAACAATCTATCGCCCGAAAGAAGGATTTTCTAAATATGTTCCAACAATTTCAATTATGTACACACTGTTAACCACATATTTTAACCCAAATCAATTTTCGCAAGTGCATAGTAATCACAGTAATATTTCCTTCTTTTCATTAGAAGAAAAGTACATATATTTTTCATTCCCAAAATAATACCTTATTTTTAATTTTTTTTTCTATCTTCAAACATTCGACTTAACAATCATTAACACGATTAACAAGATCAATAAAACACAAACTATCAAACACTTCCTAGTTATTAAACTAATGGACATATTTGGTGGATTTTACAAAGGTAATATTCACATGTGGATATTATAATTTTTTCTTTAAAAAGCCGATTTTACCTATAATTACACCTTTTAAAAAATATATAAATAAATGATCTCAACTCGTCAGCTGCATACACATACTTGTTGTGATACACATTCACGCGTTTAACTGTAGAACTTAGGAAATTGTGGTTTGATTTTGGCTTTAGAGTCTTATATCATTTTGGTTGGAATTAGAAATCTTATGTTAATTGTTAAAATCTGATAAAGATCTATTGCTAGTAAAACTCTAAATGTAGAGTGGACTCTCTAAGTTACATTCACTTGATTCTTATTAATATATTATTGTTGAAGACTTAGCACAAAGTTTACATAACCTTTGATCACATAATAGACCAATTATATAGTGTAAATCTTTGTTTTTGCCCAACAAGAACAATCCTACTTTGAAACAGAGAAACCACCCAAATGAAGTCTCTTATTGGGTTTTTGCTCCTCTTGATCATATCTGTTGCAGTTTTCCAAAAAATTATTTAATGGTTTTCATATATATTAGAATGAAATTTTAATAAATTTAGAATTAGTCGGTTTGATTTTGTAAGAGTATCCCAAAAGATGAGTTCTTGTTTCATTCTTTTGCTTTTAAAATAATAACACCAAAAATCATTATTAAAGTAATTTATGTTTCGTTACAATTTTAAAATTTCAATTTCTTTGGTTCATGTAGTTGTTTTGTACTTTGTGTTTGTAAATAACAAAAAGAAAGCTTTCTTATCTCTCTTTCTTTAATTAAGGTATGATGAGGACATGCATGAGCATGACCGAACCTGGTTGCCATATTAATTTTGATGACAAAACGATGTCGATAAGCACAAACCTTTCTGTAGAGACATGTAGTAACTTGTACAATGTGCCTCAACTCATGGTGAAAACTGCTCTTGACCCTGAAAATGCTAGCCAGACTATAAAGTTAGAGTGGACTCTCAACGACATCACACTGCACGGTCAATCGGTCATATATATATATACATGCATTTCGCCGAAATTCAGAATCTTGAAGCCAATGAAATTAGAGAGTTCAACATTACTTACAACGGTGGCTTACGTTGGTTTCGCTTTTTCAGACCAGCAAAACTGAGTATAACAACTATATATAATCCAAGAGCTGTGAGTTTGCCGCATGGGAGATTTGACTTCTCTTTCGCCATGACCGGTAACTCAACTCGTCCTCCTCTTATCAAGGGCCTCGAAGTTTATAAAGTCTTGGATTTTCTACAACTTGAGACTGACCAAATTGAAGGTAATTTAAGTTAACCATGTTCTTATAGACTTCCAACTTAAAACCAGTTGGTTAGTGGAGAGACACACATTCTTTTTTAAGTTTTGAATTATCTTCACTTCCAATGTGTGAATAATGATCAGTTACTGCTATGATGAACATCAAGAACACATATGGATTGAGCAAAAAGACAAGCTGGCAAGGAGATGTATGTGTTCCTCTGTTCTTTCAATGGGAAGGTTTAAACTGTAGTTATCCAGACTTTGTCAAATATGATTTATCAGGAGAGATTCCAGCGTTTTTGGCTGATATGAAGTTGTTGACACTCATGTGAGCTTCTTGTTATTAACACCTTCTCCTTCACTCTACTCTATGTTCTTTTTTCTAAAATATATCAATCGTTTCATTATCAGACACTTAAGCAGAAATCCGAAGCTCGCTCAGCCTCACAATTCTGGACTCTCTTCAGCAAAGGATTTAGAGTAAATCATTAACACTATTGTTGTAAGATCTCTTTCCAAGTAATAATCAAGCATATCAGATTACTTGTAATATTCTCTCCATGGCGTATGACATGTTGGTGTGACTAATGATTGCAGCATATTGTTTTGCTCCCCCTTGTGAGTGTCCGGGTGAATGGTGTAAAAAAAACTATACTATGTATCAGTAATACTCTATTCTCATTTAAAACGTTAAGAGATATTTGGAAATGGATATTCATTGTTTGTTCATCAAGCTAGTTGTTGTCTTGGAAAAAGACCCTTGCTTAAATCACAAGAAAATATTAATTTAGTACACTAAACAAAGACCATAGAAGATTAAATGAAAACGACACAAGTTAGATGTGCATGTTGTGTTGTTGGCCCTCTGGTCAATACACTATTTGTTGGTTTTTGCTCTGTTCGGATCCCTTGTTTTGATATTTTTTAGAGTTTGGAATTGGAAGTCAAAGATTTTTCTACAACTATTCAAGATTTTTTTTTTTTTTTTGGCTATCAAACTATTTAAGATTTCTTGTTCTATGTCTTGTTTCTTTCTACTTCCATATCTATATTTATACACAAAGAAATACTAATGTTTTTTTTTTCAAAGGGAAATTAGAATAAAAAAAAGAAATACTAATGTAAAGAATTAAATTTATAGACAATTCACAATGATAGGAAGATATACATATCCTTAGAAGAATTTCATCTAGCGACGAAAATAAACAGATGTAGATGTTTGAGCCCCTATAGCAATGAAAAGAAAGGTAAAAATCATCAGTTTTGTTGTTTCTTGATACGTCGAGTCCTCCTCTAGTTGTAACCATAAACATAATCTTGTAAAACTTGAAATCAAAGAAACAGTTGATTATATTCTTCAACAATTACACGGAAACGCAACGAGCGGTTCCAGTATCATCGGCTAACACTTTTCCACACCATTTATACGAAAATAATTTTTAACATTTATAAACTATAAAACTTTTCAACTAAAAACATGGAAAAAAAATTTGGTGAGAGTAACATACTTGACATTGCCTTCAGGGCGGATAGGAGTTTTGACACATTTGCCATCGTTCGTGGTTCAACACAAAACCACTAATTATGAATGTAACGTAAGATGTGTTTTTATATTATAGAGGGGACTAATTAATCTAAGCTGATTCCTTTTAGGTTTTGGAAAATTGTGTTGGATAAAAAAAAAAGGAAATTTTACAGCTATTTAAATTAGGAGATTTTGTTATCTTTTTAAAGTAGATTACAAATATAGGTTGTATGAGTTAGAGAGCAAGAAATTGAATTTGTTTATTCAACGGACATGAATTTGATTTTGAGCGTGGTCATATTTTTGATCATAACTATTAAACCTACTTCCATTCAATTAGTATGGTTTTGTAAAGAGAAATTGGTATCATAAGTATATGTAATTATCAGAAAGAAAAAAAATTCAAACGGTCATATAAAGGGGAATAATAAAATCAACAATATTGGAAAAAGGAAATTTTCCTTTATTCCAAAAATACTACAAACTATATATATTGTTTTTCTCTCAGATAATAGTATTTTTCTCTATGCTCGTAAAAAAAAAAACAAAAGATGAGTACGATGAAAAATTGCCGTGAGATTTGGAGTTGGAACCGTAACGAAGAGATGAGTTCGATCAAAGATTGTGT
>NC_025693.1:12403928-12405823 GCF_000633955.1 Camelina sativa
CCCCCCCAAAGTGAGAAGAATATGTATGGAATGCAATGTTTGAGTTAAAAAGAAGAAGAAGGTAGTGAGTATTTTACACCTTTTCAATGTGCCTGCCTGCTAAATGTATCTAAAGCGTACAAAAGAACACACCTACAAAGAGAGGGAGAGAGAGACAAGTCTCTTAGTGATACAATTATTTGTATTTGATTACACACATACAAGTCTCTTACTAGTAGTATTCGGTCTTCCTTTAGCCTTATACCTTCACGGCTTGAGTAACTTGAACCCAAACACTCTTGGAACATAGCTTTGCGAGACCTTTTCTGGCCTCATATAAATGTGTAAGTCATGAGAAAGTAGAGACGTGAAAAATGTAGTCCCAAAGCTAATAAGTAAGCTCCATCTATATCTGTTTAAAGAAGAACAAAAAGACCAAAAATAGGAAAATATATCGAATGCCAAACAAACAACAAAGGATATATAATTGTCAAAATGTAACGAGCATGAATCATTCCGTATAAAATCTCGGCTGCTGAGTCGATCAATTCGTTTTCTGTTCTTCTGTAATGATCTCAGCTGTTTGTTTAAACCCCGACGTCAAATGCCAAAATCAAGAGCATCCGAAAGAAGACAAAACCAAAGACCGCGCATATCACATAACTAAAGACTTTTACCACGAGAAGAAGATTCTTGTACATGGAGAATCAAATCGAGAGAAAGGAACTTGATGACTGAGAGCATGTGTATTGGTCTGTCCTTGGTCCGTCCTCCATAATTAAAAGGATTAATTTAAATCGAAATCATAGAAAAATGAAAGATACGTTCCTACAAACCGGACATTTTTTATGCGTCCCTCACAACACGTGTCTTCCTGTAATAGGTTGATTATTTCTCTTCCTCCTCTCTCTCTTTCTCGACGGAGAGACTGCAAAATCAAGAGATTACTCTAAAAAATCGATTGCAAGCAGAGAAGAATGATTCAATTTTTCGTGGCCACCGGCTGTTCAACCCCGTTAACTCATCATCTCCAACGATAGCAGATCTTAACGGCGGCACTCTTTCATGTAATCGGCAAGATTTTCTTTGAAATCGGAAGGTCTCATTCACCAATGATTATATCGCTGAATTGTTGTTTGGGTTGTGATTGATCTGTTGTGTAGAGATGTATATGTCTCTATGTCTTTACCCGAGGTTTTTGTATAGGGATTTGAATGGGTCTGTTATAGTTTTAAAGCTGAGTTAATTAGGGGGTTTGAAGGTTATACAAAGGTTGATTCCAAAGATCATCAGATCAGTGATTTAGAAAAGCTGGCTCAATTTATTGTGTGGTTCCTTTCCATTTTCCAGGTCACTTCTTCTTCTTTTTCTTTACTTTCTCCTCCTNTGTAACGGAAGAGTCGGTGGAACTTGGGAGATCAACTTCTGTGATTTCGGAGATGCTGAAGACGCGAGAAACGAGAAATCCATCGAGTTCCTAAAACGCAACGGTCTAGATCTGAAGAAGATTAGGGCCCAAGGAATTGAAATCGACGGTTTTTTCAATGATCTCTCTTGGATTCTGAAGAGGACGGGGAACATCACTTGGGTGACGTTTCACGGGTCGTATGATATCGCGTATATGTTGAAGTGTTTCACCGGAGGAGAGTCTTTACCCGTGACTGCTGCGATGTTTGCGAAAGCCGTAGCTAGAACCCTCGGCTCTGTTTTTGATCTGAAAGCTATCGCGGGTAGATACGAAGGGCTTGGTTGCCGTTTAGGTTTAGAGCATCTAGCAGATGCGTTGGGACTTGACCGTGTTGGTACTGCTCACCACGCCGGTTCAGATAGCGAATTAACCGCTAGGGTTTTCGTTAAGATGACTAAGATCTTCCACGATGTGCAAGAGGCTGAAGGCTTTGTTTATGGACTCGGCT
>NC_025693.1:12409950-12434706 GCF_000633955.1 Camelina sativa
GCTCGGGAGTGTTTGCATTGGTTCAACACTCGTTCCACTTATTGTACTCTTTAGGGGATCGATCCGGTGCTCTAATCTGCATGATGGGTGCGATGACGACCAGGACATCTATACAAGTACTCGAGGCTGCTTTTGGATTGCCAATCATATTATTTTGTCCGGAAACAGATATGGATTTGTTCATGTAGGAGCTTACAACAAAGGGTTTGTAAGGAAGAAATGATTTTGAAAATAAATGTTTTTTTTCAGGGGACCAACTATGAGGGACACCAATGCTCATACCAAATTTAAGAAACTCTGAAAATAAGATTAATATATCTGAAAGACCAAAATTTTGTCCCAACCAATGCCCATGCTCTGAGTCTACACAAGTTGAAGTCATCTAGGATGTAACAACCATGTTATCAACTTCACATAAGAATTTGTTCCCACGAAGGAGGTTACAGAACCAGGAAATCCATGAGCTGTCTTCCTTCTTTAATTTGTCGGAACCACTGACCTCTTCTGATATCTACAGCTAAGAAATGTCCCACATTTCATCATAATCATTCTTCTAATTAATTCGATTTTAAGCAAATAAGATTGAATTGCTCCACTATCATCAGCTTAACGACAACACACAGATACTAAAAGCCGGATGCTTCGAAAAAGAATCAAGCTTCAATTCTTTCTTTTTTATGTGTTTGTTTTGTTTACATCAAAATTAATGAACAACATACGTACTTGTTAAAGTCATCTCCCCCCCAAATCTAAATACAGACTCAGAATCGAATCGAACAATACTCCCTCCGCATTGTAATCCTCCTCTCGATTAGAGGAGGAGGGGAAAGTCGAGAATCTCACCGTTAGTCTTGGAGAGAGGAGCAGAAGGAGATTCAATCGCATCTGCTTCCCCATCAACACGGGACCGATTTATTATCGTGAGCTTCGGTGATAAGGTTCACTAGGGGGTACACGTAAGAAGAAAAAGCAGGTCAACGATGAAATGGATAAGTCAAACGCTGGGGAAGAAGACCCTTGGAATACAATAGAGGGTTTGAAGTAAAGAGTCAAGAGACCAAAAAAATCCAGAGGGTTCGATAATTGAAGACAAGTTTATTTAAGTTCTACTGTGTGCATGAAATTGAATGAATCATGTAGGCCTAGAATCATGTGTGAATGTGAAAAGAGTCATATATTCATTTATTATGTGAATCTGTACGTCCACGGGCCTGACAAAAAAATGACTTTTAGAGTTTGGCATTCAAAGATTTTCTACAACTATTCAAGATTTCTTGTTTTTGATTTCTTGTTCTGTCTTCCATGCCTTGTTTCTTTTGAGCTTCTTATCTACTAGATAAGGATCCGTCCGATGTGCAGGATTTTTGGCAATTTTGCCATATTTTTTGAATTTCTTATAAAATGTGCCATATTGTTAAAAACTTTTGCAATATGCCATATTCATAGATTATGGCAGTGTAGCATTTTACTCCTATGCCCCCCTGAATTACTTTTGTTCGATGGTGCGTGGGGAAGGGCGCTTGATTAGTTTTTGTGGCGTTTGTCTTGACGCGCTGAGTGGTGGACGAAACATTTTCGACATTTTCGTAGACAACGTATACATTCTGTGGACGATAATAATTATGGACGACCACAAATTGGTGGACTGTAAGTAATGTTCTTAACTTAACATAAGTTGTCCATGAATCATAAAATATTGAAATTGTCCATCCTTAATGTAGAACTTGCCCGCCAGTAGTAGACGACAATTTTGTACAATTAAATTGGCGGAGAAAGACTTTTAGATTCTCCATTTACTACTATACCCTTAAAATTAGCGGGACGAAATGCCACATTTTACTTTGTAATTGGTTAGCTAATGCTGAGCGCCTTATTAGCGACTGCCAAGACGTGTATTTATTGCTAAAGGTTTGGATAATGGGGATTTTGTTATATAATTTGCAGAGCATACAGCTCTCTAATAATTTTCTACGGTATCTGAATTTTTTTTGTTTTTGTTTTTGGAAACGAGGCGATTTGTAAGGAAACGACGATCCTGAGTGTTTGTACTGTTGTGGTGGACAAAAATTCTGCTGGGAATTTCTAGTTCTTGTCCTCCAAAGCAGACATAGAAGGTATAGTCGTCCGCCATTAATGCCGGTGGTTGGGGATGTGAAGTAGTTTATGTCATTTAATTTCGTGAGTATATAAGTGTGTAATTTTAAATTTTTGTTTTTTCGATTTTGTTTGTCAGGAACTAGGGTTAAGGAAGAAATGGAAGAAACCCTGTGTGCCCTTCGCGGCGAATGGGTATGTTGTGAAAACGGAGAATGGAAATTCATTCCTGCTAACGGAGAAATGGGAAGATGTGTCACATATGGAAAGGACACAAGTTTCCGTGAATTTGAAACAGCCATAAAAACCGTTTTCTGTTTAACGACGGAGTGTAGCGTGGTTATGACTTTCTGTGATTCAGGTGAGACGGCGCTCTTAAGTAATGGGAAAATGCCCCCTGTTGTAGTCAGCAACGATGGGGAGTTGGCGCTGTTGAAAAGGAGAGTAAATCAATTTCTTGGGATGAGGTTGTACGTTACAGTTAAGGAAGTTAGGGAGGCTGTTGGGTGCAGGGTCGAAGAAGAACCCCTCTCAGATGATGTCCTCTTGGTGTATGTGGAGGGATTAGAAGCAGAGGAAAAAGGAGAAAACAAAGGCGTAAGAGTTGATGGTGTTGTTAATGGGGAACAAGGGCAGGCTATGATGGACGATTATATGTCTACATTGTTCTCTTCTACGCGGACTACAATAGAGAATGATGGTGGACAAATCATGGATTGTCCAAACAGGCGAACGAGTGATAGTAATGTATGTTCTTTGGGTTCAGTGGACAACCGTTCTCCAATTCTTAGTAATACTGTCATAAGCGGGGCATATACTCCTAGGCCACAAGCATCAGAAGCCGAGTTGTCAACGGAAGACAGCCTTGTTGAAGTGGAAGTTTTGGGGTCGAATACATTTAACACTGATGAAGATATTAGGGATGCAGAGGGTTCTGTTTCCGTTTCTGAGGATGAGCCTGATTACAATTTCGACGAGTGGAGTGAGAGAATTAACAACGATTATCCTATTGACTGGGATCCTTACTTAATGACCGACACAGTTGATGGTGTTGTGCGTCACGAAGGGGAGTCGTCAATGAGAATGGGTGATGAATTAGATGTGTTTGGGCAGGGTGTGATCAATGATCCCGACGAGGAAAAACAACCAAGAACTCTTGCAAGGCAGATTAGCATTGGGGATGAGGAGTTTCATAGAGCTAGATCTGCAATTCTTAATGTTGATGACCCCTTGCTGTTGGAAGATGCACCACCTTTTCATGATAATGTCAAAGGCGCGCCAAGACATGAGAGAAACATGGACCTAAAAAAAGCTGAAGATTCATTTTATATAGGTCGAGTATTTGAGAGCAAGGGAGCTCTACGACAAGCGCTGTGTGTGTATGCCATGAAAAGGAAATTTAAATTCAGAATTGGGAAGTCTGACAAAGGTAGAGTTATTGCATCATGCGTGGACAAGAACTGTGGGTGACGAGTATATGCAACCAACCACCCGAATTCTTTGAATGTGGAAATAAAAACTGTGTGTTTGAAACACACCTGTGATGTTTCGTCCAGGTTTAAATATGGGGATAAAGCGACAGCAAGGATTTTGTCCGAATTAATACAAGCAAAATTTGCAAACGGGAAGAGAGGTCCACGAGCGTGTGATCTACCTGAGATGGTGCTGGCAGAGCAAAAGGTAACAATTTCCTATATGAAAGCATGGAACACAAAGGAATTGGCCATGAATGCTGCCCGAGGTAACGAAGAAGAAGGGTATTGTTTTTTGGCAACGTATCTGCATTTGGTAGAATCGACGAATCCAGGGACGATCCACAATATTCAGACATCAGTTGATAAAAAAGGGAATACTAAGTTTAAATACTTATTATTTGCGTTTGGTGCCTCCATCAGTGGGTTTCAGTATTTGAGAAAAGTAATTGTAATCGATGGTACAGCTATGAAAGGTAAATACAAAGGATGTCTTGTTTCGGCCAGTGGCCAAGATGGGAATATGCAGATATTCCCACTCGCTTTTGGAGTAGTCGGAGTAGAGAATGATAGTGGTTGGGTATGGTTTTTTAAACATTTACAAAAATTTGTCCCCGATGAGGAAGAGTTGGTTTTTGTGTCAGACAGGCATGCATCCATTTACTCAGCACTCGGCAAGGTATATCCATTGGCGCACCATGTCGCATGTTCAGTCCATCTTTTTAGGAATGTGAAGCATAAATTCCACTGTGGTGGTCTTGCTAAGATGGTTTCAAAAGCTGCAAGAGCCTACACAATCGGTGATTTCGAGTACTGGTGGAAAGAAATAGAGGATCGCAAGCCAGCTTATGCGGCTTATCTTAGAGACATTGGTCTATCGCATTGGACACTATCACACTTCTCTGGTAATCGGTACAATGTAATGAGTAGCAACATCTCTGAGTCCCTAAATGCAGCAATGGTTAGGGCGGTGGATTATCCTATCGTGTCGATGGTAGAATTCATTAGAGCTATGTTGATGCGGTGGTTTCACTGTAGGAGGACAAAAGCTCGTAAAACGAAAACCAAATGTACACCAGAAATAGAGGACATGTTGATAGATCACTTAGAAGAATCGGTGGATTGTGCTGTCTTTTCTGCCAGTGAATGGATATACCAAGTTAACGATGGAATTGGGTGTACATTCACTATTTATTTGGAGAATAAAACCTGTACGTGCAGGGTGTTTGACGTCCTCAAGATCCCTTGTTGCCACGCTTTGGCAGCCTCACAAGTGCGGGGAGTAGATAAGTACTCACTGGTCGATGCTAGTTACTTTGTTGGTCCTTGGTTGAGTAAGTACAAGGGTATAATCATGCCAGTCCCAAATGAGAAAGACACTGCCATCCCAGAAACATGTACGAAGGTTGATGTGAACCCACCAAACACAAAGCGAGCTGGTGGTAGACCACGTAAAAGAAGGATCCCATCTCAGGGTGAAGTACACCACGTAAGATGCTACGACTTACATGTTGGCGTTTAAATTTGGCGTTTAAATTTTCAATATAAACAGTTGACATGTTATTTTCCCATGGCAGGGAAAGCAGAAAGGGAAGCAGAAGAAAATTCGCAAGTGTGGACGATGTTTCAAAGTCGGCCACAACAGGACAACATGCTCCACTTTAATTTGATAGGGTTTAGTTGATGGTTTGATAGGGTGAATTAGAATGTATTTTGGGGTGTTTTTTGGTAATGTTACTGTTGGTAATGTTAGATTCTACACAGATGGATGGTATTTGGTAATGTTACTGTCTGGTGGACAACTTATTATGACTCTTATTAGTCCACCAATCTTGTGATGGACAACTTATTATGACTCGATTTTGTCTACTATTCGTATGATAGACAAATTTTTATGACTCTAATTAGTCTACCAAACATGTGATGGAGTATTTATTGGTATTTTCATTTGTCTACTATCCGTATGGTGGACAACTTTTTAGTATATCCATTCATCTACTATTACTTTAATTGACTATTATTGGTATATTCAGTTGTCTATTGTGATGGACTATTTATTGGTATTTTCATTTGTCTACTATTCGTATGGTGGACAACTTTTTAGTATATCCATTCATCTACCATTACTTTAATTGATTATTTATTGGTATATTCAGTTGTCTATTGTGATGGACGATTTATTTGTAAATAAAGAAGTCCACCCGTATATTGAGTTACGATTTTCATATTAATATATAATTATGTTAGAAGACGAAATTATATTAAAAGACGAAATTATACAAAGAGGCGGACAAGACAAAAGTTGTCTACCACTAAAAAACTGTAATACGATGGACAACTCCCGATAATGGAGAACATATGGTACATAGTTTCTTATGATGGACAAAAAATGCTACAATTCGCACAGTAGACTACTTGAACGCATAATAAACAATGGCTACCAAGAGAAAGAGGAGAAACCCAATGACGACCCCTAGAAGAACATGAAGTGTATGGTTTCTTCCGACGGCTAAACCTGAATAGTTAGACCCTTGGTTTTCGATGGTCCCCCTAACTTCATCCAGTAGCTTTGTGTAGCCATCAACCGTAGGACGGATTTGATGCCTCAATTCCCTCATTTCTTGACCCAAGAATTTGACTTCAGCCCACATCCTCGATGGTTCGATGGTCTCGCCATTAGGTCCTAGAGTGAGGTAAGAAATATGGTCCTCCAGTTGATTAATCTTCATGTGAAGGTCGTGAATTTCGTCTATCACGGCTTTTTCCCAGGATTGACAAGATGAAGGCCACCGTCCTATGCATGATAAAAAAGAATTTGTTTGGACAAATTATTAGATCTAGATCTAGATCTAGTATTAGATCTACTTTTTATAAAATAATGATTGGGACTTACGTTGTAAGTTTCGCATTTGTAGAATAAGCGGCTGTGGCCATGCTCGATCTCTGGTTCCAGATACATGACACCGCCACAGTTACACTTTTTAGGGATCTCGAATTTTCTGCTACGGCGGTCGCGGGAATTGATTGACGAGGCTGATGAGGCAGATAAGGATGAAGGTTGGCTGTAGCTATAACGCCCCATTCTCGGGAGAACTTTTTTGTTGTTGTTTCTCTTCGATTTTGGCTAGAAGAAGAGGGATTAGGTTACAAAAGGTTGGGTATAGTGCTTGCTTTTAACCGACAATATAAAAAAAAAAATTAAAGGTGGATCACTATTAACTAGTACTGACAACACGCAAAGTTTGTATAGACTTTTGATTTAGGCAACAGTTCAAACAAGTAGGCTTCGTGGAGCCCATATTAAATTATAAATTATGTAGACAATATAAATGTTGAAGCGATGGACCATGTGACAATGTCAATTCGGTTAAAATAGACAATAAAACAGAAATTAAAAACTTAAAGGACAACATTACAGAAACTCAACATTACAGAAATTAAAGGACAACATGGACTAAGGGATTAGGAACAGCTGTTTAAACCTCCGACATCGCCACCAAGTGTAACATGGGGGACACCTGTTAGAGGGTGAGCAACTATCGCAAACGTCAGCGACGGATGGAATTTTCCTCTCGAACTTTAGGAGTGCTCTATGTCAACTCTGCTTATTATGTCCACCAACCGCGATCATATCATAAAAAACTATTTGGGCGACGACATCTACGACAACCTCATCAGAAAATGAACTCCTAAACTTTGTCATGAGGGAAATACCCTCATCGATCTCGCCAACGCATAACATCAAAAGCGTTACTGTAAAGGTCATGGAGGACGATGGATGTACTTTGCCGAAGAGAAAGCTCCACTTGTAAGAAAGCAAGGCATTGGCTTCTCGGTATTCCCCAAATCTTACTATAAATCTAATGCCCTCTAAATACATTTCGTAGGGTTTTTTGCCCATATGGTTCGATCAAAGAAAGGCCGAAAAATAGATCCGGTGTTGATTACCATAGGGTTCTCGTCTAGAAGGAGTATTGATACTTCCCTCAAAACGTAATCGTTAAACGCTAGCTTCATGCCGTCGGGTCCTGAAGCAATAAGTGGACCTA
Source organism: Camelina sativa (assembly GCF_000633955.1). NCBI lineage: Eukaryota > Viridiplantae > Streptophyta > Magnoliopsida > Brassicales > Brassicaceae > Camelina > Camelina sativa. Next base: position 12,417,566 of record NC_025693.1, read on the forward strand.
GGTGCTGGAAACCTGCCTTTGCTACGAGGCTAACAATGTATATAACTATATGTTCTGGGAATGATTGAAGGAAAAACATGGTTGAGGTCTACAATCCGAGTTCATGCCTCTAAGTAGTTAATATAACATACATAGTAGAGGTTCATTTACTATCAGCACTATAAATGACAAGTTAGTTGGGAGGTTGTATGTTAGTGTGTTGGACATCTTTTAATAAATTTAAACCTAACCAAGTACTAAGGAGATCTTGTAATAACTTTAAGAGAAAACCAAGTACTAAGGACGAGAAGAAGGACGAAAAGGTTTCTAATTGTTATTTTTAGAACTCCTTTGGAAAGAGATCGACGTGGGGTTCCAACATAAAAACGTTCATGATGTGTTTAATAGTTGTTAAAAGAATATATATTTTTGGGATTTTAAGTCTCTTTAAGAAAAGTGTTAAAGAAAATAAGAGAAAGGGAAATTAAAACTAAAATCTTGAAAATAAAAGTTACATGAAAAATACATTAAGTGGCCAAGAAGGTCAAGCACGAAGACAGCAAAAGGGAAATTTAGACAAAGGTTTTGAAATGAAAGTTAAGCAGAAATTCATCGTACACATGCATCGGACATTGATGGCTACCAGCCACGAATGTTAAGCACAAATTCATCGTAAACATCTATGGCAAATCGCATCCTCATCTCATCGACAACATCCTCTGTCATTCCTTCTAAACCCAATCCTTGGGCATGTAGCTCTATAAACTTGACCGTTAGAGGTCCACAGTCTCCGGTCCGGTCGTTTTGGTAAACGTCAACAAGCCTGTCATAGGTAAACGCCTTCGGTATGGGAAAGGTAATTAACTCCTCTTCCACAAATCTTTTAATAGCGAGAGGGAGCATATCGACTATAGGTTTCATGTGGCGAGGAACCTTTCTCGAATCATTGTTGGCGATTAGGGGGTCAAGGATAGAGACATGGCCCAACTTCGAATCTATAGCGGCAGCAACCCAGTGTCCCTTTCCCCAATTCAAGGGGACAAAAACGGTGTCGACATCTCTCAACCAAGCCAATCTCGCCGAACGACTGGGCACCACTCCACTAACATAGTTTTTGATAACGCTGTTCCAAACAAAAGCGTTTTTGTTTTTAGTCTTCTGGTAACGAACGTAATCAGTAGCCAGTATTTGTGAAAACCAGGTATCCAGCACGGCCACTCTTGACTGCAGGAAATACTCACCCAATCTTCTCCACAATATAGATAGCATGGCTTCAATATTCTGAAAGAAACTAGTTAAACTTATGACCATATCGAGGAAGATGACACGTTATAACCTAAATGACGAGGAATACGAATTTACCGGAGTATCAACCCATTTTTGCGGTCTATATATGCATTCAAAAAAATTGTTCTTCACCCTATGTCCATCTATGATGTATTCCCTGAAACATAACATTGATTTTTAAAAATGAGGGTACGAACTAATATTTTTGGAGAGTTTGTTAGGGCAAAACTTACTTTTTGCGATAAGATGCTAGCTTACTTTGGAATTTCTTCTTAATATCATCCCTGACGGTCCGGAAGGGAACGTAAACAAGTCCTTCCGACTCGGGTTCAGGTGCTTCCTCATTTTTGGATCCTGAAGAAAAACCAAACCTTTTAGGCTTCGTCCTAGCTCTTTTGATGGGCAGAGGGGTTAGATCTTGAGATGTAGGAGAAATCTTTCTTTTCTGTACCTGTGTAAACAATATCAAACATCAAGACGAGAGATACGGTGAATAAATGTAGAAAATAAGTCTTTGACAATCGTAAATACCGCGCGAGTGAGGATGGTGTCTACTCTGGTGGTGTCACTGACAGAGCTAACAATGGAAACTATATCACCATCAGTGCGCTCCATGCCTTCTCCATCATCCTCGATTTGTTCCTTTCCTGTTCCATCATCCCCTTCTCCTTCTTGATCTTCTCCATCATCCCCTTCTCCTTCTTGATCTTCTCCATCATCCCCTTCTCCTTCTTGATCTTCTCCATCATCCCCTTCTCCTTCTCCTTCTTCATCTTCTCCATCATCCCCTTCTCCTTCTTCATCTTCTCCATCATCCCCTTCCCCTTCTTCATCTTCTCCATCGTCACGTAGATCTTCTTCAATTTCTTCTCCATCATCACGTTCTGCATCTTCTCCATGATCTCCTCCTCCATTTTCATCTTCTCCATCATCACGTTCTGCTTCTTGATATTCTCCAGCATCCCCTCCTCGTTCTTGATCTTCGCCATCTTCACCATCACCACCTCCTCCATACTCATCTTCAGCAAGTTCACCATCTTCGTCATGACTCTATCCCTTACCTTGAACATGACCTTCTCCAGAAGATATGACATTCTCAGTTTGTTCAGATTGTCAAGGATGTTCAGATTGGACTGATTTGGCAGAGAAGTATGGTTGTACATCCTCGTAACCATGGTCAAGTGCCACAGGCGAACCTTCAACTCCTAGGTTGCCATGAACGCGCATTAAATCAGTTCCTGAGTCATCCTCCACAGTAACATTATTCTGACAACGAAGACCCCAAACTTGGTCGTTAGCAATGGTATGCATGAGTTCCTATATCACAAAAGCAGATGAAAGTTAGAGTGAACTATTAAAGACAATACTCTTGACTCTAAGCCATTTATAACTAACATACCTCTTCTTCATTGCTTTTCTCTGATCCATCTCCCCGTAACGACCATGAGGATTTGTTGATATGCTTACGCAGTTCAGATTGTGTAATAGGGGCACATCGGTCAAATACACCTTTCTCCCTTAGTGCTTTCAGAACATCGTCTACTATCTCGTCTCTAAGTGCACCCGTTCGACCGATAGCTTTAACTTTACCTTTGCAATAGCCGCATTATTTCTACGGTCCACCTCTTTCAAAAGTTCCACAGCAGTTACAGAATCAAGAACGCCATCAGTTGAATGTCCATCCAGTGTTTGCGGGTTTGGAACGTTGTTCTGCCTCTTCCTTTTACCTCTTTCTTTGGGGGCGTGTACTGTTTTCTTGGGTTTTGAGACCAAGGTGAAGGTTATAATAGGTAACTATGCATAACCACCATGCCATTCCTCTTTCTTGAAAACATGACCATCTTGAAGCTTCTCGAAAATGTGTTCCACTCGAATATCGTCAACCTCATCACCCCATGAGTAATCTTGATGGGCGAAGTTAACGTCTGTGGTTTCTAGTATGCTTTGAACTTGAAGCTGAGTAGATAAAATAATTCATTAGGTTGGAAAAGTTTAGAGAGAATACGAAACAACGAAATGTAATAGATTATAAAACTTACAATCGGATCACTCTCCGTTTCAATAAGAGTGGAATTGTGTAAGGTCTTAAGCATTGTCAGTTGGAGGACCGAACGATCAGTAAACATCAACTTATCCACTGTTTCAGGAAGGTATTTTGCCAAAAGCGGAATGGCATAAAGACACATCAGTTGGAAAGAAAGAGTAAACCCGTGGGTTGCAGTGTGCGACTGGTTAAACTTGTCTACTAGTTTTTGCAATGTATCCACTTTATCGCCAACTTTAACCATCTCTAAGGTCTTGTCAAATGCTAGACGCCCCCACGGATATTTAGCAAATGCATCAACATCTCTGACCATCTCCACAATTTTTTTGGACGCCCTAATAGTTGATGAGTCACAAAGCAATATACCCTCAACTATTACAATTAGGGCCAACAGTAACCTCCGCGTGCCATCCATTTTTTTTTTACTTTGGCATCCTCTTGCCTAGCTTCAACATATTGACAATTTCTTGTATAGTGTACGAGTTCTTTGGCCCTAACAAACTCTCCCAGTAAGGATCATCACCTTCGGCCGAATTCTGCATTTTGGCAATGTTGTTTTGACTCTGCAATTGCACGCAGTTGAGGCCAGTGACAATCGCAAACTCTCTAAGGGAAAAGCGTATTAGATGACCGCCATAAACAAACCACATCTCATGTTTCTTCTTAGTAACAAGTGATCGACAAAGGATTTGATGGACCAGTTTCCCTGACAAGGAGCTCTTCCTTACTGGTAGTCGGAAGAGGCAACCGATTGGTAAAGACTTAAGCCACTCAAACTCTTTTGTCCCATCCATGACTTCAACAATGTCGAGGAGATACTTGGGTTTCGAGTAAGAGTTGATACGTCCTTTCTGAGGATAACGATCGGTCGCAAATAGCCTAGGAGGCAGCAGTTGCGCATTAGCCCCTAAGACTGTGGGTTCGGGGCTGAAGTTCCTGTAAGATAAGAAGATTTGACGGTGGACATTATTATATGGAACGGTAGACAAAAATATAAATATTATCTGAATAGACGAAATGATAACAACTGTCGGATCTACAGTAGACAAGAAAAGAGTGGACATTATTTTTAAAAGAACGGAATGGACAAATTATATGGTCGACAATTTATGATGGACAATTTTTGTAAACCTGATTCCGTAGACAATTTTTGAAACCCTGATATTGTCTACTAGGTTTAAACTAGACACATACGGTAGGGAAAGAAGGGAAACATTGTGTCTATTATAGTAGACAAAAAATTAGTAGACGAGAAACATAAAAAACATTTGAGATCTGGTCCACAAGGCGACACAATCGATGTTTACAGATCTAGTGATCTGGTCCACTAAGGAGTGCACAGTGATGTCGTCCACAAATAATTAAATAAGTTAAAGGCAAACTAACCGTGATGTTCCGGCAGTCGGGTGAGCCCGTCGGGTTCTCTGGTTGACGGAATCAGAGGGATTTGTGCCACTTTCAGAAACACTGACAGAGAATTGAATGGGATAACGTAAGTTAATTTGAAGAAAGAATTATCAAATTAAGAGGAGAGAAATCGGGAAAATTACCCTCCGACGGCGGCCAACAGTGTTGAGAAATTCATTGGCGTTTTTTGCGGTAACGGGGGAAGGTTACTGGCCGATAGCGAAGCGTAAAATAGAAACCAGTAGACGAATGATTCAAGCTTATGACAGAGAGATGCGAGAAATAGAAACAAGGGAAGAAGAAGAAGTCGAAGACGTTTGAGTTTCTTTTCTTCGTGTTACAGTAAGTTTTTTTTGGTTTTTTTTTTGATTATTAACTGCGGTTGATACAAAGGACAATAGAGTATTTTGATGGGGAGAGAATGCCATGGGTATGACACATTTCGAAAGGCCGAAGCGGTTATGGCACATTTGACAAGTTTTTTCACTGTACATGGTAGATTTCTTAGTTCTCTTTATTTAAGTTCTACTGTGTGCATGAAATTGAATGAATCATGTAGGCCTAGAATCATGTGTGAATGTGAAAAGAGTCATATATTCATTTATTTTGTGAATATGTACGTCCACGGGCCTGACAAAAAAAATGACTTTTAGAGTTTGGCATTCGAAGATTTTCTACAACTATTCAAGATTTCTTGTTTTTGACTTCTTGTTCTGTGCCTTGTTTCTTTTGAGCTTTTTATCTACTAGATAAGGATCCGCCCGATGTGCGGGTTTAAAGTTTTGTAAATCAAATTAAAGTTAACAAAAATATATTAAAATTTCTTGTATATTATTTGTAAATTTTAGTTTTGCTATAATATACTGTTTTATATTAATTTACCAATCTTTTATGTATGCTACCATTAAAAGTGTATTTTTTACACCTAAATATACTCTATGTTACAAATAGATTTTTTACCACCACCTAGAAAATATATGTATGAACAGTAAGCCAACTTTTATGTCTTTTTACTTTCACTTTTGCATAGTTTTTTAATTAATAAAATTATTGGCTCAAAAAATATTTCAAATAAAAAATATATTACATAGTATATTAATTAATGATATATCATCACAATAGTGTATGACTAACCATGGTGAGAACCTCGACTCCGCCTTCCTCTCTTATTGAGAGAATCTTGCGTCCAACCTCCTCCACCACGGAGAAAACCTTGGCTGCACCTTCTTCTCTTGGGGAGATAACCTTGCGTCCAATCTTCTCCACCTTCCTCCCTTGGGGAGATAACATTGCGTCCAACCTCCTCCACCACCATAAAGAGAACCTCGGCTCTGCCCTCCTTATGTGTGGAGAGAACATGTTCACTTCTTTTAGCTATCTCGAAATGGGTTGCTCTGATAACCAATGAAACTAAAGACCCTTTTCTAACGTCACAAAATCAATCTTTTGATAGTAACTAATGTTAACCTTTTTAATATATTCGTGGAAGTGTCTTTGACACACCATGATGTAGCTAAAAAATTATTTCGAATAAAAAATATATTCCATAGTATACTAATCAATGAATTCATCACAATAATGTATGATCACCATAGAGAAAACCTCGGCTCCGCCTTCCTCCCTTATGGAGAGAACCTTTCGTCCAACCTCCTCCACCATGGAGAGAACATTGGCTCCGCCTTCCTCCCTTGGGAAGATAACCTTGCGTCTACCTTCCTCCCTTGGGGAGATAACCTTGTGTCCAACATTCTCCACCATAGAGAGAATCTCGGCTCTGCCCTTCTCCTGTGTGGAGATAAGTATTCACGTCTTTTTGCTATCTCAAAATGGCTTGCTTCGACAACCAATGAAAGTAAAAATATTTTTCTAACGGCACAAAATCTTTTGATAGTAGCTAATGTTAAATTTCTCAATGTCTTCATGGAAGTGTCTTTGATACACCATGATATAGCCTCTGTCTGTAACGTTCCAACCGCCACCTGGCTTAGTGAGCCCATGTCCACTCTCAGTCCATGGACCCACCTTCTTAAGTGGGCCCTATATCTATTGGCGGCCCGTGGACCCGCTCATATTTGATGGCCGGTTTGTTACTTTGAGAGGTTTAAAACTTGTTTACCGACCCTACAAATCAACAAATGACCTTTTCCTGTGTTTTGTCGTCACTCGCACAGTTCCGACAATCACTTCCAGGAAGGTCACCTATCATGAGGTTCTCTCAGGACCCTTGACCGAAAAGATAAATGCATTTTGGTGACATAGGTGGCCAAATCAATTCTTTTAAACCTTTCTGCAAACCAGGGTGTCACAGTCTTCGAACTCCTATGGATCTATCAACAACGATCGATGTTTTTCCAATCTATCTATCTATGTTTGTTGTAAGCTTGTGTTTAATTTTCCTATTTTATCCATCCATTAGGTTGATGAGCTTCTACTTGTTATGTCCATTTGGGATTAAATGAATTATGGTAACCATTATGTTTGCAAAAAAAAGGGTTTATGACCAACCAATCAAGGTTGAGAAATTAGAAGAAAATTAATTTGACATAATTAATGAAATAATAGAAAATTATAAGCAAAGTAATATATGATTCCCAAATAACTCAAAGATGAAAATACAAATTAAAAACAACAATATAAAAATACTACAATAAATTTAAAAATACAGTATTAGGAAACGAAGACGCATATATTAATCTTTTTTTTTTTGTTAACATATTAATCTTACCTATTCCCAACTGAAAAAGGAGAAAGTAGGAGAAAATTTTGGTTTTAAAAAATAAGAAAAATTTACCATCCCATTAAAAAAAATTTCCAATTAAACAAAGTTGAAAGCATTGTTTTTGAATAAATTATTTTGTTAGATGAAAAATATGAGACGATTGATGTTTATATAGAAATGAGTATTTTCAAAATTTAGAATTAATAATTAACTGTATATTTTCCTTAATCCCTATTTCTATTTTATTATAGAATTAATAACTTAAAATTAAAAATAACTAAATAGTATTATAATTCAAATTTTATGAAATATCCTTATAATTATTTAAAAAGCTTTGTAATTTTTTCTAATTTTTGATAATTATCTTTTTATTTTATTAATATATTTAAAAACAAATATTTTGTTTTTGCTATAATCAAATTCCTCCTATTAAATATTAACTTTTACACATGTCAAAATCTCAGATTGATAACTTGACACTTGTCAAAATCTTGTTAATGACTAACTTTCAAAACCCAATTTTATATAATAAGATATTTAAACTCTATAGAAGGTTTAAGTATCATTAATATTTAACTCTAAAAAAGTTTTAAAATGTGTATTGTAACCATGTGGCTCTAGGGACTCATGCTGTGACAACCCGTCCCGTGGATCCCACTAGCCCCCCGCTAGCTGCCCCAACGGACTGTCCGTGGATCCTGCTAGCACCCCGCTAGCCAGCTCTATTGGTGACAGCTTGTCCTGTGGGAAGGTTGTTAAAGGGTGGGGACCAGGGTTCGAGGAACGCCTGGCGCACCAATAACCTAATGGTGGATTTGGATATCCACAGTGATGGGTTAGGATCGATGTCCTGTAGGGCCAGCTTGGAGTCCGTTGGGACGGCTAGCGGGGGGCTAGCAGGGTCCAGGACGGTCCGTTGGGGCAGCTAGCCGGGGGCTAGTGGGGTCCACGGGACGGGTTGTTACAATAAAAATCAATCCTAACCCATCACTATGGATATCCAAATCCACCAGTAGGTTATTGGTGCGCCAGGTGTCCCTCGAACCCTGGTAGCTCAATTGGTGACAGCTTGTCCGATGGGAAGGTTGTTAAAGGTTGGGGACCAGGGTTCGAGGAACGCCTGGCGCACCAATAACCTACCGGTGGATTTGGATATCCAAAGTGATGGGTTAGGATTGATGCCCTGCAGGGCCAGCTTGGGGTCCGTTGGGACGGCTATCGGGGGCTAGCAGGGTCCACGGACGGTCCGTTGGGGCAGCTAACGGGGGGCTAGTGGGGTCCAGGGGATGGGTTGTCACACATGCCGTGTGGTTATGGGAAGTTTTGACGGTGGTGGAGGAGCTAAGACATGTCTGATCTGGGAAAGAAAGGGGAGAAGAGAAAGAAAGTGAAAGGAAGATGGAGATAAAGGCTGAGTGGAGAAGCCAACTTTTGGGGCTCGCCTACGCCCGGTCTGACATTATTCCGATAAGGTAAAGATACCAACTTGATATCCAATAAGCCAAGAGTCCATAGAAACTGACAAAGCTTCAATAGGAATTAAACTTAAGGATTTGTGTATGTTACTCCGTGGCCAAGTAACTGCTAGAAAGTGATACAATTTATGATAGGGAACATGAATAGTTCTGAGATGGGTTATTGAGGGCATCTTTTGGAATTCGTAAGGATGTCCGATCGAGCTGAAGCTTTTCCGTGGCTGGACCGAATGTGAAATTTGAAGTATTAGATGAATCCACTTTGTTATTTTTGTAACCTATAACAATTATTGAGATTATACTAAACTAACATAAATATAGAATATCATTTAAGAGTGAAAAATCAATATAACAATTACAGAATTGAAAAATAATTTGAAAACTAAAAAACATAAAAAATGGTAGGAAGATGATAAGATAATTTGTATGTGAGATTTTGTAAGGTTTTATAAGATAATTACAAATTTTTACACTGAAATTTTGAAAAAAAAAGTTTAGGAAAGAGCATATTTGAAAGGAGATATTAGAAAAGAGTTATTATTCAAAAAATCCCAAAAACTAATTTCAAAAATATGAAAAATAATTTTTTTCTCTTTATTAAATGTACATTATTACTAACACCACTATATATATATAATTATATTTTAATTAAAGAACCCGCCCGATAAGGACCCACCCGATGTGCGGGTTTAAAATTATGTAAATAAAATTAAATTTAACAAAAATATATTAAAATTTGTTGTATGTTATTTATAATTTTTTTTTTGCTATAATACACTGATTTATATCTATTTACAAATTTTTTATTTTTGTTATCATTAAAAGTGTATTTTTTTGCACCTAAATATATTTTATGTTACAAATATATTCTTTACCACCACCTAAAAAATGTCTATATGAACACATTAAGCCAACTATTATATATCTCTTTACTTTCACTTTGCATAGTTTTTTTAATTACAAAAATTGTTGGCTCAAAAAATATTTCAAATAAAAAATATATTACATAGTATACTGATCAATTATTGTTAAAAAAGTATACTAATCGAAGATGTATCATCACAATAGTGTATTACCAACCATTGAGAGAACTTCGGCTACGCCCTCCTCCCTCCTCCCTCCTTTATGGAGAGAACCTTGAGTCCAACCTCATTTACCATGGAGAAAACCTTGGCACCGCCTTCCTCCCTTGGAGAGATAACTATTTGTCCAACCTTCTCTACTTTCTTTCCTTGGTGATGTTCATATATTTTACCATGTTTTCCCTTAGTTTATTTACATCTTTAGCATCTTTTGCTAGCCATTTTCATCAATGTTGTGTAGCTTTAGGCCAAATCATGCATTAGAGTTTAGTTGCATTGCATTTGCATCTTTTCATGCATAAACAGGTGATTTTGGAGCTTAAGGGGCATGGATGCAATGCTGAGGAGATGTGAAGCAATCATGAGGAGGAAAGCAAGAGAGTTAAGGCTGAAGAACCAAGCTCCGGAGTCCAGCTCGACCAAGTGGAGTGTGCACGAGAGAAGCCAGCTCGACCATGGACTCGACCGAGCACTGGTCGAGTTGACCGAGCCGTTGACTACTTTGACTTTTTCTATTTTTAGGGCTTCCACCTCCTCACCTATATAAGGCCTTGTACCTGCAGCCACCAAAGAGTCCAACTTTTTAGATATTCCCTAAACCTAGTTTTTACCTTTTTTAGTTTTATTCCTTTTGCATTTTTATTTTTAAGATCTTGTACTTCCTTATGAAAGAAGACTAGATTCTTATATTTTGTTGGTTCTATAACTTTCAAGATATTGAGAATTTGAGTTTCATCCTTTCATCAATATTGAAGATCTTTGTTTAATCTTTCTAATAATGCAAGTTTCAATATTTTCTGGGTTTTTGACTTTGATCACCATGTATTGTTGTGAGTAGTTTCCTTAGGATCTTGAGGATGGGTTAGGATGGATTGATCTTGTGGTTTGTGTGACTTGGTCAAGCTTGATTGTTGTAGATCTCTTCTAGGGTAGATGATCTTAATGCTGATTCTATATCTGAGAGGGTAGAGTCTGATTTCAAGCTTCTTAGCATCACACCAATGTTTAGGAAGCATAGATAAGGCTAGATCTAGAGCTTACCATTAGGCTTGCTAAGAGATTAGAGGTCTTGTTTGGTTTGAGATGTATTGCTTAATGCCTGCTTGTGTAGATTCTTTACTGTGTGAGAACAAGTCTAGAATTGCATAGGTTTGATTGTTTCTTGACCATGAGAGTGGGAGAAACTTGTCTTAGATTAATATGTCTAGAGGTTAGCTCAAAGTTTGCTTGAGATTTGTTGACCAAGTTAGATAACCACAATGATTAGTCCATCCCATGAATCCATCCTCAGGACCTTCTTTGTTTATTGAAATCTTAGTCTTAATCCTGTTGCTTGCTTGTTGTTTGATTGGATTTAGCATTACTCTGTTTTTATTGCATTGCTCTGTTTCTGCGTCTAGTCTAGCTCGACCACCCACTCGACCTACACTCGGTCGAGTGCTGCTCGAGTTCATCCCCAGAACTCTGTGTCTATGATTTGTGTTTGTCTTGTTTCATTCCTGTTTCATTCCAGTTGCATACATTTAGTTTTCAGTTCATTAATTATCTTGCATTAGTTCATTAGTAGTAGTCTCTGTTTCTGTTCTTGCTTTATCACTGTTTCAATCATTCAGTTTCATTTGCATCTAGTTGTTAGTTCTTGTAGTTTATTTTCTGCATTTTACATTTTCTTCCTAGGATTGTTAGTGACAAACAATCTTTACATTTGTCTTAACTTAGATTCATATGCATATCTTAATTGTTCACAAACACTCATTTAGGATTGATACCTCTTGTACTGCAATAGCATAAGGGGAATTGAAACACCCATCCATCATTCCATTCATATCTCACCATTGCATACATCATCATTCACACCACAATATAAATCTTGTTTCAATTTGGCGCCGTTGCCCATTTGAGTGTGTTTTTGTGACATTTAGGATCCATATTAGTCTAAGATTAAGTTCTTTTATACGCTTGTGAGGTTGCTGTACTCGAATCTTCTGTTTCTGGGTTGAAGTTCCATTTCAGGTACCACTCGACCAGTCACTCGACCACCACTCGACCGAGTCGTGATCGAGCACCTGCTCGAGCCAGAAGCCGGATCTCTATAACCATCATTTTCCAGTCGACTTGACCTCCTACTTGAGCCTGTGCTCAGTCGCTTGCCTAGCAAAAATCGTTTGTGTCTGTTAATGCACACAAGGTCTAAAGGAAAGGACAATCTTCTTAGGCCTATTGACAACATCAACAACAAGACCAAGAGTTTAGGAGCTAAGCAAAGGAGAGTTGTTCAGCAACAACAAGAGGTTATAGTAGCTATGGATCAACAGGATCAGGTTCAGAGACCAAGGAACATTGGTGCTGGAGATGCACCCAACACTCACAACCAAAGAGCTGGCATTGTGCCACCAACTCTTGCCAACAACAACTTTGAGATCAAGAGTGGATTGATTTCAATGATTCAGGCAAATAAATTCCATGGCTTGCCTATGGAGGATCCACTAGATCATCTTGATGAGTTTGATAGAATCTGTGGTCTTACCAAGATCAATGGAGTAAGTGAAGATGGTTTCAAGCTGAGGTTGTTCCCTTTCTCACTTGGGGACAAGGCTCATTTATGGGAAAAGACTCTCCCTACTGGTGCAATCACCACTTGGAATGCATGCAAGAAGGCTTTCTTGGCAAAGTTTTTCTCCAATGCTAGGACAGCAAGCCTAAGGAATGAGATCTCTGGATTTGCTCAAAGGAGTAATGAAAGCTTTTGTGAAGCTTGGGAGAGATTCAAGGGATACCAAACTCAATGTCCTCATCATGGTTTCAGTGTGGAGTCTTTGTTGAGCACATTGTATAGAGGAGTGCTTCCCAAGTTCAGAATGCTTCTTGATACAGCCTCCAATGGAAACTTCCTCAACAAGAATGTGGAAGAAGGCTGGGAGTTAGTAGAGAACCTTGCACAGTCTGATGGGAACTACAATGAGGACTATGACAGAACCATAAGGTCATCATCAACTGATCAAGAAGACAAGTACAAGAAGGATCTGAAAATGGTGAATGAAAAGCTTGATAGGATCTTGCTAAGTCAGCAAAAGTCTATTCACTTTGTTAGTGAAGAGGAGCCTCCAGTTCAAGAGGGAGAGAATGAGTTTGCTGAGTTATGCTATATGCAAAACCAAGGAGGCTTCAAGGGTTATAACCAAGGAGGGTTTAGGAACAATAATCTGTCCTATAGGAGCACAAATGTGGCCAACCCACAAGATCAAGTCTACCCTCCTCAACAGCCTCAACAGCACCAAAACTATGTCCCCAAACAACAGCAACAGGTGTTCCAGCCCTAGTTGTGTCCCCGACCAGGGTTTCAGACTAACCAAGGCCAGGAACAAGACCTTAGAGCCATGATACAACAGTTGTTGATTGGTCAAACACAAGGGAAGATTGAGGAAGCCAACAGATTTGCAGAGCTTAACAGGAGGATAACAGATCTTTACAGTGATCTAAATAGAAAGTTTGACACACTAACTTCAAGGATTACAACACTGGAGGGTCAACAAACTTCTGCCTCTAAGCAAGAGAACAACAAGGGCAAAGCTATTATGCAACCTATAGAGAGTGCTCATGCCATTAATTTGCGTAGTGGAAGAGTTTTACCAGACAGAAAGGGCGCTTTACCAGACACTGAGGACAGTGTGGAGCAAGTTGGGGAGGATTTTCAACAAGAAGGAACTCAGGATAAAACTAGTGTTCAGCTCGACGGGTCACTCGAGAAAGCACTCGACCGAGTGCATGATCGAGTGCAAGATCGAGTAGATGCTCAGGAAAAATCTAAACCAGCTACCTCTAAGGAAAAGGAAGCTCGGTCCATTCCCCCTCCTTACAAGCCTCCATTGCCCTTCCCAAGAAGGTTTAAGAAGCAAATGGTTGACAAGTATAAAGCATTGTTTGACAAACAAGTTAGAGAGATTGAGCTTAGGATGCCATTGATTGATGATTTTGTGATGATTCCTCCTTACCAGAAGTTCCTGAAAGATGTTGTGATGGAAAGGATCAAGGAAGTTCAGGGGATGGTGCATCTTAGCCATGAGTGTAGTGCCATAATCCAAAAGCAAGTGAATCCTCAAAAGTTGAGAGATCCAGGGTCCTTCACTATACCTTGCTCAATAGGCCCTTTGACCTTCAACAGATGCCTTTGTGACTTGGGAGCCTCAGTAAGCCTCATGCCTCTGACAGTTGCAAAGCGCCTTGGCTTTACAAGGTATAGACCATGCAATATATCTCTAATCTTAGCTAATAGATCAATAAGATTACCACATGGAGTCTTGGAGGACCTCCCAGTTAGAATTGGAGCTGTGAAAGTTCCAACAGACTTAATAGTCCTAGAAATGGATGAAGAGCCAAAAGATCCCTTGATTTTGGGAAGACCTTTCCTTGCCACAGCAGGAGCAATAATTGATGTGAAAGAAGGGAAGATTGATCCCAACTTGGGAAATAACCTCAAGATGACATTTGACATTGTTGAAGCTATGAAAAAACCCACAATTGGAGGGCAAGTCTTTTGGATTGAAGAATTGGATAAGCTATCTGGTGAACTGATGGAAGAACTAGCAGAGCAAGATCATCTTAGGACTGCTTTGACCAAGAGTGGGGAGGAAGGATTCATCCATAAAGAAACTAAGGCCTATGAGGAGATATTGAACTCTAGCAGAGAGTCGGATCACCCAGAGATTTTTGAGGGATTACCAGCATTCAGGGAGGAAGTTTGGTCAGTTCAAATAGCAAATACGGACAGCTCGACCACCCACTCGGGCACCCACACGACCGTGTGCCAGAATGACTCGACCGAGTTCACTGTCGAGCCTTCCACAAATGACTGGTCTGAACTGAAGGCACTAAAAGTAGAGCTAAAACCTCTCCCATCTGGGCTAAGGTACGTTTTTCTAGGTAAGAACTCCACTTATCCTGTGATAGTAAATGCTAAATTGAGTGAGAAAGAGCTAGGTTTGCTAGTAGTTGAGTTAAGGAAGTATAGGAAAGCCATTGGTTATACTTTAGATGAAATTCAAGGACTTTCACCTAGTCTCTGCATGCATAGAATCCATCTAGAAAATGAATCTTACTCCAGCATTGAACCTCAAAGAAGGCTAAACCCTAACCTAAAAGAAGTAGTCAAAAAAGAGATTCTAAAATTGCTTGAGGCTGGTGTAATCTATCCTATTTTTGATAGTACTTGGGTTTCACCAGTTCATTGTGTCCCTAAAAAAGGAGGTATTACTGTAGTAAAGAATGATCAAGATGAGTTAATTCCAACTAGAACCATAACAGGACATAGAATGTGCATTGACTATAGAAAGCTTAATTCAGCCACTAGGAAAGATCATTTCCCTCTTCCTTTCATTGATCAAATGTTAGAAAGATTAGCTAATCACACTCACTACTGCTTCTTGGATGGATATTCTGGATTTTTCCAAATTCCTATTCATCCCAATGATCAAGAAAAGACAACATTCACATGTCCATATGGTACCTTTGCATATAGGAGGATGCCATTTGGATTATGTAATGCTCCAGCTACCTTTCAAAGGTGCATGATGTCAATCTTCTCTGATCTTATTGAGGACGTGGTTGAAGTTTTCATGGATGACTTCTATGTCTATGGAGATTCTTTCTCTTCCTGTCTTGCTAATCTATGCAGGGTTTTAAAGAGATGTGAGGAGACAAATCTTGTCTTGAACTGGGAAAAGTGTCACTTCATGGTTGAAGAAGGGATAGTTCTTGGTCACAAGATTTCAGAAAAGGGGATTGAAGTTGATAAGGCAAAGATTGAAGTCATGGTTCAACTCCAACCACCAAAAACAGTCAAGGACATAAGAAGCTTCCTTGGGCATGCTGGGTTTTATAGGAGATTCATCAAGGACTTCTCAAAGATAGCTAGGCCATTGACAAGGTTGCTATGTAAGGAGACTGAGTTCAACTTTGATGAAGATTGCTTGAAGGCTTTCAAAGAGATCAAAGCTGCTTTGATTTCAGCTCCAATAGTCCAAGCTCCAAACTGGGATCTTCCATTTGAGATTATGTGTGATGCTTCAGACTTTGCAGTAGGAGCAGTCCTAGGTCAGAAAAAATATAAGAAGCTGCATGTGATTCACTATGCAAGTAGGACCTTGGATGAAACTCAAGGAAGATATTCAACAACAGAAAAAGAGCTCCTAGCAGTGGTATTTGCTTTTGAAAAATTCAGAAGCTACTTGGTAGGATCCATGGTGATTGTGTACACTGATCATGCTGCTTTGAGGCACATCTACTCAAAAAAAGACACCAAACCAAGGCTGTTGAGGTGGATTTTGCTTCTCCAAGAGTTTGACATGGAAATAGTTGATAAGAAAGGGATAGAGAATGGAGTAGCTGATCATTTGTCAAGGATGAGGATAGAGGAGGAGGTTCCAATTGATGACTCAATGCCTGAGGAGAAGCTGATGCTACTTGGAACAACCCGACAGCCAACTCGACCACCCACTCGAGCATGCACTCGACCGAGTGAGTTTGGTGACCCGATCGAGCAGGAGCAGATGGAGGAGTGGTTGGCACTTGAGAGTGAAGATCTACCTTGGTATGCTGATATAGTCAACTACAAGGTGTGTGAGGAAATCCCAGTAGACATGGATCCTTACAAAAAGAAGAAGCTCCTAAAAGACATAAATGAATATTATTGGGATGAACCTTATCTCTACAAAAAGGGGTCAGATGGGTTGTTTAGAAGATGCATAGCAGAAAGTGAAGTAGAAGGAGTGTTGGGACATTGTCATGGTTCTGCTTATGGAGGACATTTTGCAACTTTCAAAACAGCCCAGAAAGTTTTGCAAGCTGGTTTATGGTGGCCTACTTTATTCAAAGACACTCACAAGTTCATTGCAAAGTGTGATGTTTGCCAAAGAATGGGGAACATCACAAGGAGGAATGAGATGCCACATAATCCAATTCTTGAAGTTGAGATATTTGATGTGTGGGGAATTGATTTCATGGGACCTTTTAACCCTCCTTCAAATGGGAATGTCTACATACTTGTGGCAGTGGACTATGTCTCAAAATGGGTAGAAGCCATTGCTAGCCCCACTAATGACCACAAGGTAGTCCTTAAGCTCTTCAAATCCATAATCTTCCCAAGGTTTGGT
>NC_025693.1:12438636-12441783 GCF_000633955.1 Camelina sativa
TGTTCACAAACACTCATTTAGGATTGATACCTCTTGTACTGCAATAGCATAAGGGGAATTGAAACACCCATCCATCATTCCATTCATATCTCACCATTGCATCATCATCATCATTCACCACCAATAAAAGATGAGTTTCACTTGGGGAGATAACCTTGCAACCAACCTCCTCCACCATAGAGAAAACCTCGGCTCTGCACTCCTCCTGTGTGGAGAGAACATGTTCACATTTTTTAGCTATCTCAAAATGGTTTGCTCCAACAACCAAAGAAACTAAAGACCATTTTCTAACGTCACAAAATCTTTTGATAGTAACTAATGTTAAATTTCTTAATGTATTCGTGGAAGCTTATTTGACATATCATGATGTAGCCTCTGTCTGTGTAATGCCCTGACAGCCACCTTACTTAGTGGGCCCCACGTCCACTCCCGACCCTTGGGCCCATCCATATCTGACGACCGGTTTGTTACATCTGAGAGGCTTTAAATACTTTACCGACCATACAAATCACCATATGATATTTCTCTATGTTTTGTCCTCACTCGCGCTGTTCCTACAATCACTTCCAGAAGCTCACCCATCCTGAAACTACTCCAACTCAAGCACGCTTAACTCTGGACTTCTCTCAGGAGCCTTGACCGAAAAGATAAGTGCACTTTGGTGACATAGGTGGCCAAATCAATTCTTTTAAACCTTTCTGCAAACCAGGGTGTCACAGTCTCCAAGCTCCTATGGATCTTTCAACAATGATTTATGTATTTCCAATCTATCTATCTATTTTTGTTGTAAGCTTGTATTTATTAGTCTATTTTATCCAACCATTAGGTTGATGAGTTTCTACTCGTTATCTCTTTTTTGGGATTTGAATGAATGTTAATAATTATGTTTGCACAAAAAAAAAGTGTCTATGACCAACCAATCAAGGTTGAGAAATTATAAAAAATTTGATTTGATATAATTAAAGAAATAATAAAAATTGTAAGCACGATAATATATAAATCCCAAGTAATTCAAAGATGAAAATATAAATTAAATAAAATAATCTAAAAATACTATATTAATTTTAAAATACAGTATTAGAAAAAAATATGCATATTGTAATCTTTTTTTTGGATCAATATATTAATCTTATCTATTCCGAACTGAAAAAGGAGAAAGTAGAAGAAAATTTTGGTATATAAAAAAAAAGAAAATTTTACTTTCCCACTAAATTTTTTTTACAAATAGAACAAAGTTGAAAGCAGTGTTTTGAATAAATTATTATGTTAGATGAAAAATATGAGACGATCTATGTTTATATAGAAGTGAACATTTACAAAATTTAGAATAAATAGTTAATTGTATATTTTCCGTAATCCCTTTTCTATTGTTTTTGTAGAATTAATAACTTCAAATTAAAAATAAGTAAATAATGTTATAATTTCGAAATTTATGAAATATATATAT
Organism: Camelina sativa; assembly: GCF_000633955.1. Lineage (NCBI taxonomy): Eukaryota > Viridiplantae > Streptophyta > Magnoliopsida > Brassicales > Brassicaceae > Camelina > Camelina sativa. The sequence continues at coordinate 12,440,084 of NC_025693.1, forward strand.
ATATATATAATCTCCTTATAATTATTTTTTAAAATATATTTTCTATTGTTTTTGTAATTTTTTGATAATTATCTTTTTACATTATTAATATTGTTTAAAACAAAATATTTTGTTTTCTAGTTGAAATTTCAAATCTTTCCTATTATATTAACTTGTACACATGTCAAAATCTTGTTAATGACTAACTTTCAAAATCCAACTTTATATAATAAGATTATTTTTCTTTTAATATTAGGCCAAGTAATTCAATATAACGTAGGATTGTTTTTTAAAGTTTAATTATTATAGTATTTTTAGGATTTTCTCTAGGATAACTACATGTATCTTTATTATAAAATTATCTGTATGATTTTTTTATGTTTTTGAATGTGGATTTTATCAATATTTTAATATTTAAAAAATCTACAACATAATAAATTTTTGACATATGTCGTAATAAGATTTTAACACATGTTGCAATCTTATGAATTAGTAACTTTTGAAACCATACTTTATATAATAAGATATTTAAATAATGTATTTATACAAAGAAATAGTTCTAATGTGGAAAAGGAACTATATAATGTGAAAACGAAATTTATATATAAAATATATATATATATATATATCCTTAAAACTTATAAGTATTTTATCTAGCAACGAAAATAAACAGATTTCTATGTTCCAACTCTTAATAGGAAAAAATATAAAATTATTAGTTTTGTTGTTTCATGATAAGCCGAGTCCTCTTCTTGTTGGAAACAGAAACATAATTTTGTAAAGCTTGAAGTCGAAGAAAAAGTTGATTATATTCCTCAACGGTTCCAGTCTCATCTGCTAACACTTTTCCACACCAATTACACGACCTGCCAAAATAATTTTCAACATATCAAAATTACAAAACTATCAAATTAGAAAGATGAAAAAAATAAAATTTGGTGATAGAATATAACATACTTGACAGAACCGTTGTTGCCTTCACGACGGATAGGAGTTTTAACACAGCAGTGACCGCACCACATCCTTTCTTCTATTTCACCGCTTGTTGCTTCTGCCATCGTTCGTGGTTTAACACAAAACCACTAATTAATTGTGAAAGTAACGTAAGATGTGTTCTATTATTATTATATATATATATAGAGAGAGGACTAGTCTCTAAAGCTGATTCCTTTTAGGTTTTGGAAAATTGCGTTGGATTGAATTAAATAAAAGGAAACTTTATAGAGAGTTAAATAAGGAGATTTGGTTTGTCTTCTTTTAAGTGGATTTATATAGGTTTGAATGACTTGGAGAGCAAGGAATTTAATTTTGTATATACGACAGACACGTTTTTAATTTTGAGCGTGATATCTTTCTTTGACTTTGAGCGTGATATCTTTCTTTGACTTTGGTCAATCTTTAAATTAAAAATAAAAGAGACATGGAAAAAAGAGATTTTATGAAGCTTTGGGTCCAAGTAATGATATAAGTCTCTTTAACTTTGTAATATTGAATTAAATAATTACAGTAAACTAATAGAGCTTTTTTATGTATAAAAAATAACCTAAAGTACTAGTATAATGGAATTATAAATTACGGGAAGCCGTAAATAAAAATTATAATTAGCTAATACATATATAATAAAATAAAATAATTCAGAGAAGACAAATAAAATAAATTTATATTACATACAGATATGGAAATAGAGACTTTGAAAATAAAATTAAAAAAAAAAAAAAAAA
>NC_025693.1:12442585-12444115 GCF_000633955.1 Camelina sativa
ACAGAAGATTTATATCAACATGGTCTCATTAAAGCTATATCTTGATCGTACCTGCTAGGTTTTCTGCAGCGAAGTTTAGGGAAACGCTTTTTAGTTCAGTTGCATTATATCTGTCGGATAAAGCTAAGATCTTGGATACGGAGCTGATAGATACGGCTTTGCAGATGTGAGATTCACACAATGATCTGAGCCTACTCAGATTGTATTTGGTCGCAGCAGCCAAAAGCTTTACGATCAGTGTCTCATCTATCTCGGACAGCTTTAATAGGCCAAATGAATGAGCCGTAACTGGTTCCACATCTCCCGAGAGAGAGTCTTTATACATGAAGTGTAACAAGGCCTGTATAAGGTGAAACATTGGCAGGGATAAAATACCGACAAATAATACTCAAGACGAAAAAATTATTAAGTGAAGCTATAAACTCGAAATTCGCACCTTGAAGACCTTAGGTTCCAAATCGCTGATAACTAGCTCATTGTTGTTAGCTTCTGGCATATTGTAAAACTTTGATCTGAAAAACGAAGATCGTGCAGCCAAAACCAATTTATGAGCTTGAAACTTCTCACCAGCAATGTCAAATTTGACATCCGAGCCTTCCAAAGTATCCAGCAACTTGCCAAAATGTGATCCAAGTTCTGAATCAGGGACATGTATAGAGTGTAGCCGTGGACAATGTATTTCTGAAACAACAACTCCAACTGTACAATTGATTTTCAAACAATCGTCTTTCAGGTAGTCAGATGTCTCAAGCAAGGAACGTCTGAAGAAACGCTTGTATCCCCTGTTAAAAAAAATCCAAAGAAAAGAAACAAGAATCAGAGGGCTCTGAAGTAGCAGTAGAACAAAAGATAGCAGCAAAGAGAGTGTTTAAACAAAAAACCGGCCATTGAAGACTTCAAAAGCTACTGGCTACTGCAACCACACTAAAAAGGAAAAATCCAGTTAAGCAAGCACCTAAACAAGGTAATCTTAACAACACTATGACAGTCCAGATAGCTTACACACCTTAGAATTTTATAGTTCATTGCATCACCAACATAGAACTAGCCATACCCTTTTCTTGTCCCCAACAAATGTACCCATATATTCATGATTAGAAATGGAGCAAGAGAGACCAACACTATTACATCCCAAGAACAAGTATAATTAACATACGAATAAAACAAATGAAGCAAGAGGCAAGAAATCAAGCCATACCACATACTTCCTCTATATTTAAGAGTGTAAGGACCACCATCAAGTGAACGATCGAAATGGCTGTGAACCTTATGCTTCCCTTTACCACTTTGATCAACAAGGGAAAGCTCAAAAAGCGCTCTAACTTCAGTACCTTCACTAGCGAGAACGATGAACACAGAGACGTAAGAAGAGCTGTCCTCTTGGTTCTTACCATCTGGGTAGACAAAGATAGTCCATTGATAACCTCCGACGGAGAAGTTATCACTTGCTATGTGTTTCCCTACTCCAATCCCTTTGGCTAAACTGTATCCTTGGATCACGAATTGGTGCGATCCGTTCACGGTTTGTGT
>NC_025693.1:12447872-12456174 GCF_000633955.1 Camelina sativa
TATTTAAGAGTGTAAGGACCACCATCAAGTGAACGATCGAAATGGCTGTGAACCTTATGCTTCCCTTTACCACTTTGATCAACAAGGGAAAGCTCAAAAAGCGCTCTAACTTCAGTACCTTCACTAGCGAGAACGATGAACACAGAGACGTAAGAAGAGCTGTCCTCTTGGTTCTTACCATCTGGGTAGACAAAGATAGTCCATTGATAACCTCCGACGGAGAAGTTATCGCTTGCTATGTGTTTCCCTACTCCAATCCCTTTGGCTAAACTGTATCCTTGGATCACGAATTGGTGCGATCCGTTCACGGTTTGTGTCACCGATCTCGAGCTCGTTGGTGATTCGATTCGATCTGGGTTCGTGTTGGGGCTTGATGATGATCGGCTGGGTCTGGTCATTGGTGGCCCGTGATTTTTGGACTCAGATGGAGAAGATTCTCATGGAGATTTCATAGAGTTTTCTTTCCCAATTTGGGGAAATTTGTGCAAAATTCAAAACCGTCGTTGGAAGAGGAAGAATGATGATGAGTCGGTCTGAGAAGGGTATAATGGTCATTGTATAATAGAAAGACCCGACGAGGCAAGGCAATAATAAGGTTAGGGGGGTTGCTGAGTCTACTAAATAAACCTGGTTATGATTATACCTAGTCCGACTAGGAGAGTTACCCGCACGCTTGTGCGGCCAGGAACTAAATAAAAAAAAATTAATTTAATTCTTTAAAATGTTCAATCAAAATTTAATTTAATTATATTTTAAAAACCTGATTAATTTTTTTTAATTTTTATAGTAGTTCGTATGTTCAGACATAAATTATTTTTTTGTAAGTTTCGTATTAAATTTTTTTTTTCATTTTAAAAATAATAAAATGAATAGTTAATAAAATGTTTATAGTATTACTCTACATATGCATAATATAAATTGAAAATTTAAAGTCCATTTTTAAGTTTAATTGAAATTTTAAAATCAGTTTAAGCCCAAATTGACCATAACAAAGTTTTAAATGAGCCAAATACAATTGTTACAGTCAATTTTAATTACTTTGATATAATAATTTGGGACAATATAATATGTAATTTTTTAAGACCACTAAAATAATATTTTAATCAACCCATAAATATATATTCGTTTAGACCATTGTATTTGGTACTACAAACATTCAAAATTATACTAAAGTTTGCATATACAAAAAGTTCATTAAGCTACCGTATCTTCATTTCTGAGTCCATTCTTTATGACTGAGTCTCCGAGCTCTCACTTTGATGCTCCATTACATGGTTTATGTAATAACGTCTAGCAAACTCAGACCTGTAAATATATTAAGTGTATGAAACAAAATTATTTTAACATCATACATAATCATATATAAAGTGTATAAAGTTATTTTTACATAATCAAATCTTACCAGTCCTTCGAACTGTGGTTTATAAAGATCTTCGAAGAGGCCAATGTGTTTTCGATACATGGTGCATCTATAAACATTTGCAGAGTGAATATATTAGTTACCTTATGATGATTATATCAGAACTATTTTATGTTACATACCTTCATATTCTCCGACCTTCACAAACCGCATTACACAAAACTCAGGTTCGGATTTGTATATGAGATGACACCTGTTTGATTGCCATTTAGACATGAATTCAGAAGCGTAGTTATCTTTGACACGACACTTCACAGTTTCATTCCTACATGTTTATCAAATTTAAAAAAAAATCTTAACAGAGATAATCTTAAAACGTAACTGTCCTAAAGGTAGAGTAAATGTCTTTTACCTGCAATTCAACAACGTGAAAACAACTTCATTACTTTTAATGGCACTCTCAGGTCTTCTTTTATCTTCCACATCTACTATACACCCACATACATCTAATTTGGGGGAAAAGATAGAATTTAGTTTTCCAAAGTGTTGCAAAGTTACAAAGTTAGGACACAAAGTTATAAAGATTACAACATTAATTCACAAGGGAGGGGCCAATACACAAAGTTACAACAAATCCTATAAAGATTCTAGATTCCCGAACACAAAGTTACAATTAACTATACTCACGGATTGTACCATATCAATATTAAATTAATTAACAAAACACTTACCAAAAGAGATGGGATGATTTATTCTTCCACGATATATATCATCCAAATCCTCGAATCAAAAGTAATTCTTTGGACTCAATTGTTGGACCATCGTCATAGTGGTATCGTCCGTGAATTTAATTTGATAAGGATGATGAGTATTCCTCTCATTCAGGGTTGGATTGATTACTTTGAAAGTTCTAATATCATATCAGTCACCATCGTCGATATATTTTCGGAGTTTAGCGAGTGTATTTGGTAAAAAAGTAGCTTCAATTGTGTTACCCTTCACAGTTTAATAAAAATTGTGTAAGAAGTCATATATATATAAGAACTGTTAAAAATTGAAATTTAAGTAAGAATGATGTTAATTAACGACGTTAACCTCTACATCCATAAGAAGCAGTTCTTTTTTGTAAAGAACTCGCTGATACTCCAAGAATGTAAGACCTTGGCGTGTATACGCCAATTAGTTCTTCCGGGAAGAAGATCATCAATTTTATCGAATCTCATGATTTTCTCAAATTAGGGTTTTTCCTGTTTCTTCTCTGTTATCGAAAACGAAAAGTGGATTCCGGATTTGTAAGAATACAAATAGTCACGATTAAACGTTGCGTCTTAATCGTTTTAGTATCTCACCTTTTGTTTGACTATTAAATAATTTTAATATTTATTATTATCTATATATAATAGCAAACTCACTTTTGAGGGTCAAGTTTAATCTAACGGGTGAGATTGTTTCTACTATCTCATCTAACAGTCTAGAATTATTGATGATCCCAACAGTTGCAAGTTTTTTTCAATAATCGTGTACCCCATCTTTTAATTTTTACAATTTTTTATTTCACAGCTCTTTATTTTCACATATCTTTGTTTTAATATATATACAGATTTTTATGAACTCTGAAAAAAGTTTTTGTTCTTTGAGTATTATATTATTAATGATGTCACTTTTTGTTAATGATCTCAAAAGTTGTAAAGTTTTGATCCAATATTTGTGTTTCTTCGTCGCACCCCCAATTTTCCATGTTGGCACCCGTTAGTTTTCATACCTTTTTGTTTTGCACCTTTTTTGTTTATATAAAATTGCAATGTTTTGATCCAATAATAAACCTACTTTTGGGGGTCAACTTTAATCTAATGGATGAGATTGTTTCTAATATCTCATCTAACGGTTTTGAATAATTAATGATCCTAACAGTTGCAAGTCTTTTTACCAATAATCGTATTTCTTCGTCGTACCCTCATTTCACACATCTTCGTTTTCATACCTTTTTGTATATATATATATATATATATATATATATATATATATTATACACATATTTTTTTGAACTTTGAAAAGATTTTTTGTTCTTTGAGTATTATATTATTAATGATCTCACCCTTTGTTAATGAACTCAAAAGTTGCAAAGTTTCGATCCAACAATTGTGTTTTTTCGTCGTTCCCCCAACTTTCCATGTTAGCACTTGTTAGTTTTCGCACCTTTTTGTTTCACACATTTTTGTTTCACACCTCTTTGTTTTGACACTTTTTGTTTATATTTATATACAAATTTTTATGGACTTTGAAAAGAGTTTTTGTTCTTTGAGTATTAATAATGATCTCACCATTTGTTAATGATCTCAAAATTTGCAAAGTTTCGATCCAACAATTGTGTTTCTTTGTTGCACCCCCAGCTTTCCATGTTGGCAACCGTTAGTTTTCACACATTTTTGTTTTACACCTTTTTGTTTATATAAAGTTGCAATGTTTTGATCCAATAACTGTGTTTCTTTGTCGTACCCCTAGCTTTCAATGTTTGCACTTGTAAGTTTTTGCATTCTTTTGTTTCACACCTTTTTGTTTCACACCTCTTTCTTTTTATATATATACAAATTTTTATGNTGAATAATTAATGATCCTAACAGTTGCAAGTCTTTTTACCAATAATCGTATTTCTTCGTCGTACCCTCATTTCACACATCTTCGTTTTCATACCTTTTTGTATATATATATATATATATATATATATATATATATATTATACACATATTTTTTTGAACTTTGAAAAGATTTTTTGTTCTTTGAGTATTATATTATTAATGATCTCACCCTTTGTTAATGAACTCAAAAGTTGCAAAGTTTCGATCCAACAATTGTGTTTTTTCGTCGTTCCCCCAACTTTCCATGTTAGCACTTGTTAGTTTTCGCACCTTTTTGTTTCACACATTTTTGTTTCACACCTCTTTGTTTTGACACTTTTTGTTTATATTTATATACAGATTTTTATGGACTTTGAAAAGAGTTTTTGTTCTTTGAGTATTAATAATGATCTCACCATTTGTTAATGATCTCAAAATTTGCAAAGTTTCGATCCAACAATTGTGTTTCTTTGTTGCACCCCCAGCTTTCCATGTTGGCAACCGTTAGTTTTCACACATTTTTGTTTTACACCTTTTTGTTTATATAAAGTTGCAATGTTTTGATCCAATAACTGTGTTTCTTTGTCGTACCCCTAGCTTTCAATGTTTGCACTTGTAAGTTTTTGCATTCTTTTGTTTCACACCTTTTTGTTTCACACCTCTTTCTTTTTATATATATACAAATTTTTATGGACTTCGAAAATATTTTGTTCTTTGAGTATTATTAATGTTCTCATCCTTTGTTGATGATCTCAAAATTTGCAAAATTTCGATCCAACAATTGTGTTTCTTCGTTGCACCCCCACTTTTCCATGTTGGCACCCGTTAGTTTTCATATCTTTTTGTTTTACACCTTTTGGTTTATATAAAGTTGCAATGTTTTAATCCAACAATTATGTTTCTTCGTCGTACCCCTAACTTTCAATGTTTGCACTTGTTAATTTTTGCACCTTTTTGTTTCAAACCTCTTTGTTTTCACACTTTTTGTTTTTATTTATATACAGATTTGTAAGAACTTTGAAAAGAGTTTTTTTTTTCTTTGAGTATTATTAATGATCTCACCCTTTGTTACTGATCTAAAAAATTCAAAGTTTCGATATAACAATTGTGTTTCTTCGTTGCACACCCAGCTTTCCATGTTGGGACACATTAGTTTTCACACCTTTCGTTTTACACCTCTTTGTTTATAAAAAGTTATAATGTTTTGATCCAACAATTGTGTTTCTACGTCGTACCCTTACCTTTCAATGTTTGTATTTGTTAGTTTTCGCACTTGTTAGTATTCACATCTTTTTGTTTCACACCTTTTTGTTTCACACCTCTTTGTTTTCACACTTTTTGTTTTTATATATATACAGAATTTTATGGACTTTGAAAGAAAAAAATTTGTTCTTTGAGTATTATTAATGATATCACCCTTTGTTAATGATCTCAAAATTTGCAAAGTTTCGATCCAAAAATTATGTTTCTTTGTCGCACCCCCAGCTTTCAATGTTGGCACCCATTAGTTTTTCCAAATTTTTGTTTTACACCTCTTTTTTATAACTTTGTTTACATAAAGTTGCAATGTTTTGATTCAAAAATTGGGTTTCTTTTCGTACACCTAGCTTTCAATATTTGTACTTCTTAGTTTTCACACATTTTTGTTTCACACTTCTTTGTTTTTACACCTTTTTGTTTTTATGTATATACAAATTTTTATGGAATTTGAAAAGAGTTTTTATTCTTTGAGTATTATTAATGATCTCACCCTTTGTTAATGATCTCAAAAATTGCAAAGTTTCGATCCAACAATTGTGTTTCTTCGTTGCACCCCAACTTTTCATGTTGGCACCCGTTAGGTTTCATACCTTTTTGTTTTACACCTTTTTGTTTATATAATGTTGCAAAGTTTTAATCCAACAAATATGGTCTTCTTCGTCGTATCCCTAGCTTTCAATCTTTGCACTTGTTAGTTTTCGCATCTTTTTGTTTTACACCTTTTTGTTTATATAATGTTGCAAAGTTTTAATCCAACAAATATGGTCTTCTTCGTCGTATCCCTAGCTTTCAATCTTTGCACTTGTTAGTTTTCGCATCTTTTTGTTTTACACCTTTTTGTTTATATAATGTTGCAAAGTTTTAATCCAACAAATATGGTCTTCTTCGTCGTATCCCTAGCTTTCAATCTTTGCACTTGTTAGTTTTCGCATCTTTTTGTTTTACACCTTTTTGTTTATATAATGTTGCAAAGTTTTAATCCAACAAATATGGTCTTCTTCGTCGTATCCCTAGCTTTCAATCTTTGCACTTGTTAGTTTTCGCATCTTTTTGTTTTACACCTTTTTGTTTATATAATGTTGCAAAGTTTTAATCCAACAAATATGGTCTTCTTCGTCGTATCCCTAGCTTTCAATCTTTGCACTTGTTAGTTTTCGCATCTTTTTGTTTTACACCTTTTTGTTTATATAATGTTGCAAAGTTTTAATCCAACAAATATGGTCTTCTTCGTCGTATCCCTAGCTTTCAATCTTTGCACTTGTTAGTTTTCGCATCTTTTTGTTTTACACCTTTTTGTTTATATAATGTTGCAAAGTTTTAATCCAACAAATATGGTCTTCTTCGTCGTATCCCTAGCTTTCAATCTTTGCACTTGTTAGTTTTCGCATCTTTTTGTTTTACACCTTTTTGTTTATATAATGTTGCAAAGTTTTAATCCAACAAATATGGTCTTCTTCGTCGTATCCCTAGCTTTCAATCTTTGCACTTGTTAGTTTTCGCATCTTTTTGTTTTACACCTTTTTGTTTATATAATGTTGCAAAGTTTTAATCCAACAAATATGGTCTTCTTCGTCGTATCCCTAGCTTTCAATCTTTGCACTTGTTAGTTTTCGCATCTTTTTGTTTTACACCTTTTTGTTTATATAATGTTGCAAAGTTTTAATCCAACAAATATGGTCTTCTTCGTCGTATCCCTAGCTTTCAATCTTTGCACTTGTTAGTTTTCGCATCTTTTTGTTTTACACCTTTTTGTTTATATAATGTTGCAAAGTTTTAATCCAACAAATATGGTCTTCTTCGTCGTATCCCTAGCTTTCAATCTTTGCACTTGTTAGTTTTCGCATCTTTTTGTTTTACACCTTTTTGTTTATATAATGTTGCAAAGTTTTAATCCAACAAATATGGTCTTCTTCGTCGTATCCCTAGCTTTCAATCTTTGCACTTGTTAGTTTTCGCATCTTTTTGTTTTACACCTTTTTGTTTATATAATGTTGCAAAGTTTTAATCCAACAAATATGGTCTTCTTCGTCGTATCCCTAGCTTTCAATCTTTGCACTTGTTAGTTTTCGCATCTTTTTGTTTTACACCTTTTTGTTTATATAATGTTGCAAAGTTTTAATCCAACAAATATGGTCTTCTTCGTCGTATCCCTAGCTTTCAATCTTTGCACTTGTTAGTTTTCGCATCTTTTTGTTTTACACCTTTTTGTTTATATAATGTTGCAAAGTTTTAATCCAACAAATATGGTCTTCTTCGTCGTATCCCTAGCTTTCAATCTTTGCACTTGTTAGTTTTCGCATCTTTTTGTTTTACACCTTTTTGTTTTTATGTATATACAAATTTTTATGGAATTTGAAAAGAGTTTTTATTCTTTGAGTATTATTAATGATCTCACCCTTTGTTAATGATCTCAAAAATTGCAAAGTTTCGATCCAACAATTGTGTTTCTTCGTTGCACCCCAACTTTTCATGTTGGCACCCGTTAGGTTTCATACCTTTTTGTTTTACACCTTTTTGTTTATATAATGTTGCAAAGTTTTAATCCAACAAATATGGTCTTCTTCGTCGTATCCCTAGCTTTCAATCTTTGCACTTGTTAGTTTTCGCATCTTTTTGTTTTACACCTCTTTGTTTCCACAACTTTTTGTTTTTATATATATACAGATTTTTATGGACTTTGAAAAGAGTTTTTGTTCTTAGAGTATTTTTTCACACCTCCAAGTTTTAAAAATTATGAGTGTTATTTTCTTTTAATTTATCAATCAACATGATTCACTCATCTTTATTAAAATTTGGATTGTTTTATTTATTGATTCATTCATCTAACTTTTGTTTGGTATCATTTTCCATTTATTCATGCATCAATCATCTCTTCCAATTATTAATCTAGGTAATTGATTATTATTTCGAATTTTTCATAGATTTATATGTTTATATATTATAGCAAACTCACTTTTAGGTGTCAATTTAAATATAAGGGATAAATTGTTTTTATTATCTCATCTAACTGTTTAGATTTATTAATGATCTTAAAAGTTGCAATATTTTGATCCAACAATTGTGTTTT
>NC_025693.1:12458051-12459434 GCF_000633955.1 Camelina sativa
AGTTGTAACACGAGAGAAGGCAACATAAATCTGTCCATGTGTGAAAACCGGTTTCGGTAGAAACAATCCAACATGTTATAGCGTCTAACCTTGACTTTTGTTTATAATAATTGCAAACGCTACAGTAACAGGAAACTGTCGTAGCCTTATACGAAAAGGAAACTTTGCATCAAGTGGACTAACATACATCCTAGGGATAAGTACTCTATCACCAACCTTTTTTCCTCTCAAGATTCTTTCTTCGATTACATGATTGGCCATCTGGGTAATAATTAACCTCGTAACACAAACCTCCTTTAGGATCTATATTCCTTAGCAACATGAAGGTGCTCCTATTTTCAACGTTAAAACATGGCTTGGCAATCCAGAAACTTGTATACTGTTTAGAAATTCCTGAGTGTAGATCATATTATCATGAGCACTTGTATCGACGTTTCAATACTATCAGTCCTAAGATATCATTTCTCCTCACCTGTAAATAAAAAAATAAAGATGGAATTTTAGATAATATTAGTATTTCTTAAAATTATTACTTCAATATCCATAATATGAGCTTTGCTTCTCTAATTAAGTCAGCAAGATCCGATTCCGCATCGATAGTACACACATAATATTCATTAAAATTAATTGGAATACCAAATCTTGAATGAGCCGTTCTACCACCTTCCAAAAGCAAAGAAGCTATACCACTTGAAGCAACATTCTGAACAATATTACCTTTAGACCTTATATCAGCACCAAAAATAGTCCACAAGAATGTTTTCCAATACCACCAAATCCATGAACAAAAAACATACCACATTTGTCGTGATTCACTGTTACATCCGCGAACCAGATTCTGTGATTTTTGGAAGGAGTGTCGATCGACACCCTTGTGGCATCGATCGACACCCCTTTGTCTGGGTTCGTCGGGTTTGTTTTAATTCGAAATTTTGGTTTGGTTGGTTTGGTTTAGTTATCTAAACCGAGTATATAAGTGGAGAAGCGACAAATGAAGGGTTTTAGGGTGTGTGGTCGCCGTTTCCAGAGTTAGAGAGAGAGGAGAGAGCCTATTGTGGTTGAAGGAGAAAGATCAGAATCGTTAGGGTTTGGGAGGAAACAGTTTCGGCATATCAAATCGTTCTCAAAGGTAATGAAATTTGGTGGTTTTATTCCCAAGTCTTTCATCGTCATTCGCCTTTTTACAGAAGTAGATTTGGATTTAAACTCGATGAGTTATTGGCAGTTTCGTGAGACACGTTTTCTCAGACGCGAGTTGGGACCATCGGAGATTGTAACTGAGATCGTGGTCTCGTGTGGTGCCTGATCGTGCTGAAATTTTGAGGTAAGCTTCGCGACGTCTAGGGGTAGCTTTTCACCGGAGCGATTTGTTAGTTAACGGTT
>NC_025693.1:12462417-12471404 GCF_000633955.1 Camelina sativa
CATGATTCGTTGGTTGCGACCACGGACGGGGGAAGCACTGAGTTGTGAGCAAATAGTGTCTTTGATGTGAGTATATTGACTAGAGGGAGACCTCGTGGTTCAGTCGGAGGTGTGCGGGCTGTTGCGACAGTGCACGGGAAACCTTGGCTGACGGTATTTAGTCCGGTCGGGGACGTGCGGGCCATGTTGACGGTGGTACGGAGGTCCTTGACAATTGGACGGTTTTGCGGGATTTTGAGACTCCCTGGATACCGTAGCTGTAGGCTGTGGCCTGGCAGTGAGCCGGTATGACTCGAAGGTTGCGACCTGAGAGCGGGGGGAGTGTGTGTGTGAGTGACTTCCTGGATGCCGTAGCTTAAGGCGGTTGGCCTGATAGCGAGCCGGCATGATTCGTTGGTTGCGACCACGGACGGGGGAAGCACTGAGTTGTGAGCAAATAGTGTCTTTGATGTGAGTATATTGACTAGAGGGAGACCTCGTGGTTCAGTCGGAGGTGTGCGGGCTGTTGCGACAGTGCACGGGAAACCTTGGCTGACGGTATTTAGTCCGGTCGGGGACGTGCGGGCCGTGTTGACGGTGGCACGGAGGTCTTTGACAGTTGGACGGTTTTGCGGGATTCGAGGACGAATCCTTATTGGTGGGGGAGATTTGTAACATCCGCGAACCAATTTTTGTAAATTTGGTGTGGGTGTCGATCGACACCCTTGGTGGCATCGATCGACACCATGTTTTCTGGTTTGGTCCGGTTCGTTTTAATTGCTGTTTGGTTCGGTTTGGTTCAAGGAAAAATCCCTAAATCGTGTTATAAGTAGAGAAGCGACAAAATTAAGGGTTTTAGGGTGTCTTGTCGCCGTTTTCAGAGATAGAGAGAGAGGAGAGAGCCTATTGTGGTGTGAAGGAGATTAAAGGAGAAAGATCAGAATCGTTAGGGTTTGGGAGGAAACAGTTTCGGCATATCAAATCGTTCTCAAAGGTAATGAAATTTGGTAGGTTTATTCCCAAGTCTTTCATCGTCATTCGCCTTTTTACAGAAGTAGATTTGGATTTAAACTCGATGAGTTATTGGCAGTTTCGTGAGACACGTTTTCTCAGACGCGAGTTGGGACCATCGGAGATTGTAACTGAGATCGTGGTCTCGTGTGGTGCCTGATCGTGCTGAAATTTTGTGGGAAGCTTCGTGACGTCTAGGGGTAGCTTTTCACCGGAGCGATTTGATAGTTAACGGTTGGTTTTTATTTTAGGGTTTCGTCTTTGAGACTGTTCTTTTCTGATGTTTCTGTCCAGTTTTGTTATAAGTCGTTTTTGGTTGTGTGGCTTGTTGTAGGGCGTTTCTGGGCTGTTTCAGACGTTAGGAGGGTCTCAACTGGTTGTATTGGTTGTTATAATCAGTTGATAAGGTGAGTGCATGACCATGGCTTATCTAAGCCTGAGAATCCTTTGTTGTTCTTGCTTGATTGGTGGTGCTTTGTGGTGTTGTTCTTGCTTGATTGGTTGTGTTAGTGGTGTTGTTCTTGCTTGTGGTGGTTGTGTTATTGTTCCTATAGGTTCCTGAAGGTTTTGGGTGAGGTTGGAACGGATTGGAGATGATAGGAAACGGAGGTTCGTCGTTCGGATTTGTGCAGTTCGCGTCTGCGAAGGGAGTGTCGATCGACACCAGTTAGGTGTCGGTCGACACCATGTTTGGCCAGTGTCGATCGACACCTCTCTGGTGTCGGTCGACACCAAGTTGCTTGTTATGTGATTTCCTGGTTTGTTTGTGTTTGGTTGTTATTTGTTAAGCATTGGTTTCTCAGTGGCTTGTGTGTATAGCCCAGTAGATGGGAGGATTGCCTCACTAAGTATTTGTGATAATACTTACGCATCTCAATTGTTGTTTGTGGTGTGCAGGTAAAGGTATGTGACGTGGAATCATGGCGATGAGGAGGAGGATGATCTAGGGTCTCGTTTGTGTGTTGTTGGTCTTTGCTATATTGTTTATGTTGGGAACCTTGGATAGATATATGCTAGGTTGTTGGATAGAATGCTTAGGATTGGTATTGTATTGATGTTGTAATGGTTCTGTAGGGTTGGTATGTTTCCGCTGTGTGTATTGGTTGTTATTGGTTTAAAGAGGAGTTGTGATTTAGGTTGGTCTAGTTAAGTAGTATGGGCTGCTTAATTATGTATTGTATTTAATGTTATTATTAAAAAAAAAAGGGTCGGGTTGTTTCATTCACAGAGTGAATGATTTCTTCATAACCACGTCTTTGCTCCTCAGTTAGCATAGGTAACAACTCATTGTATACTTCCTGTTGTTTATGAGGCTTATATATTCTCTCATCTGCGATAAGCTTATTTACACCTGTGTTCATCATACTATTATCTGGTTTAGGCATTTTCTCAAACGTCGTAAGAGACGTTCCATTCGATAACAACATCAATTCTATTTCAGTTAAACATATATTTTCTATCTGAACCTGTGTCGACATTAGACCTACATCAGTAAAGTTAAACACTTATTTGACTTGTGCGGGAAAATTTTTTGTTAAAAAGAATTATTGTCTAAACTGTTTTTGTGGTCAAATATATCACTAATTCAATTCTTTTATAAATTTGTGTAGGCAAATATATATTTAAATAATAGTTCAACTAATTTAATAAACCAAAAAGTAAATTAATTATAAGGTTAAAAAGGATTTCAACAAAAATGTAAATGGAAAAGAATTAACTAAAAGAGAAGCTATAATTTAATCTTCAAAAATAGTATTTATTTTCCATTTTAATAATTTAAAATGGGATTCAATTATTTTATTTTTTGAGATTTTCTAATTTTCGTTAAAAAGATAATAATTCGTTTTTAAAACAGTTTATTTTTAAAAGTGAAAGAAAAATAATTTATTAAAAATACGTTTATATTTTCAGTATATATACATTTTAATTGTCAGGACCTTTTGTCTTATTTAGAATCTTTGTTCTTCCTTTTGGTGATAGAGTACCCAGCCGGAATAACATGGGATTTCCGGAGATTAACATCAATCCTATGAGATTTTGTCGAGATCACAAAAGATTGTGTCATATCATCAAATTAAATGTATATCCTCTCGAGATTTTCAATTCCTTCTATCCAAATCAAACCGTTATAATTATCTATAGAAATTTAACATTTTAAAAAATATAAATTTTTTTGAAACAAATATTAACAAAAGATTTAAGTATTTATTTTCCATTTTAAAAAAAAAAAAATTGGATATGATATTTGATTTATGTTTTTTTTCTTCTAATTTTCGTTTTAAAAAAGAAAAAAATTTTAAAGTGAAACAAAATATCTGTAGAAATTTACTAATTTAAAAATAGGGATATTCTCAAAGAAATATTTGTAATATATTATAGTATTTATTTTCTATTACTTTTAAATTTTAAATCAGGCATAAAATTTAGATTTCTAATTTTTTTATTAAACAAAATGGGAAATTTACTATTTATTATATATTATTTATCCATCCAAAGCAATTTCAAATAAACATTAATTGTAACTTGTTAAAAAAAAAACTCTTCTTAATCTTCCTTAATCTCTTTCCTTCTTGAAAATCTCTGAGATATAAAGTCCTGAATCCAATTAATATTCATTCCTTCTTCTTTCTATCAATTTAAGAGGAAGAAGGAATATTAGTCACAAATATTAGTCACAAAAATTTATTTAAATATTAGTCATAAAAAACATTTAATTTATTTGTAAATAAAAAGAAATCAAAGTTTTTAGAAAATTACCATAATTTGTTTTATGAATAGAATCCACCATAATGTTGTGCAACTATAATCATTACAAAAAATATTAGCAACAATATTATTTTAAAAAATTAAGGATTATGGTTAGCAAAAATTAATACTTGAATTTCATTATATTCAATTTTGTAGATCCACATGATCAATGATCATCCATGAATTCAACTGAAACAAAAAAAATTGTGTAATAGGTTACATATAAATAGAATTATAATTTAAATCTTTTTGTAAACAGAAAAAAATGTTTTTAGAAAATTACCATAAATTTGCTATGAACAAATCCACCATAATTTTTCTGCAGCTATAATTATTACAAAAAAACATTAGCAACAATATTATTTTAAGAAAATAAAGATTCAGATTAGCAAAAATTAATACCTAAATTTCATTATATTCAGTTTTGTAGATCCACAATTATGATCAATGATCATCCATGAATTCCACTGAAACATAAAAAATATTTATTAGGTTACATATAAAATTTTAGTAAACTACAAAACAAAATATAGAAAATAATACAACCTATATTTTTTAAAGATGGAGAATCCATAGACAAAGTCTATGATTGCTTGATCTTGCTTTCCAAACAACCACTACAAAAAAAAAAGCATAAAAAATAGAATCCAATGAATCATATAAAATTGTCAAAATTTGTTTTTGCTCATTTGCTTGTTGAATAAAAAACCATGGAATAAAAATATGATCATGTTTAACCAAAAGAATAAAATTGAATAACAATCACCACTATAAAAAAACAAATAAAAACAATTAT
This sequence comes from Camelina sativa, assembly GCF_000633955.1. Taxonomy (NCBI): domain Eukaryota; kingdom Viridiplantae; phylum Streptophyta; class Magnoliopsida; order Brassicales; family Brassicaceae; genus Camelina; species Camelina sativa. The sequence goes on from NC_025693.1 coordinate 12,466,952, forward strand.
TAAAAATACTTTACCGATTTGATTTTTTTGCTTGCTTCATCAACTTGTTCGTCCAATCTTGTTTTTGATATACAAAAAACATTCTTGGTCAATGGAAGTACACCTAAAACACAACCAAACAGTACAAAATGAGTAAAACTTTTGATATGATTCAACATAATAATTAAAAACTATAGCAGCATAAAAATTAATCATGCAAAGCACCAAAGCATATGGATAGTACATCAACATGAAAAAAAAAATCAAAATCATACAATAGTAAAGTTGATTCATTAGAACCAAAATAATACAAAAGAAACATTATACTCTCAAAATATATGTTTAGCTTTATGAATCCGACTTCTACTGTTTTGGCTGAGCCTCTATATATATATATAGCTTAGAAGGAAAATCGTCATAATTATCTTTACCATTTTAATATTGTAAAAAATAGAAATTTTCTTTAAACAAATATTCGTAATATATTCTAATATTTATCTTCCATTTTTTTAAAAAGAGATATTGTGTAAATATATTAGATTTTCGATTTTGTAAAACAAATTTCGTTTTTTTTTTAAATTTTCGTTTTTTAATTTTTTTTAAACTTAGTAAAGGGTAAAAATGTCCAATTTTGAATCTCATTAATGGCAAATTAGTAATTTTAAGTCTGAGGATGAATGTGGTGCGTTTCAGCAACCTAAATAGAGAGAAAAAGCTTCTCCGAAATATTTTTAAGGGTATTTTTCATTAAGGGCAAAGGTCAATTTTTGTGAGATTGGCTGTGAGCTCTCTCGAATTCTCTTTTAATATATTAGATATCCGAACTGTGGCTGCATATTCCCGAACTACAGTTAGGATTTTTATGAGACCATTAAGTTGACCAATTTAAACCCGTTGAACGAATCCACCAGGCAGACAGACGGACCGGACTATAATAAACCCATTTTTTACATTTTAAAACCCCTAGAAACTCTCTCAACTCATCTCATCTTATCTCGTAATTTATTTTTGTATCCACCAGCGTGGATTGAATATCCGATGACGACGGTACCGGATTTTGTATTTGAGAATTGAGACGGGGAAGCTTTGGTAGAGGAATAACAGATTAGATCAATGTTTAGGGAGAGGAGAACAATAGGGAGAGAGAACAATGAAACGGAGTAACGAAGCTGAATATAATAATAATAAGCGGTCCGTGTTGATGGGGAAGCAGATATTGCATGTTTCTCCTTCTCCTCTTCTCTCCAAGACTAATTACATTTCCGACGGTGAGATTCTCGACTCTCATATTTTGATGTAAGCAAAACAAACATATAAAAGCTTTGATCTTTTAAGGTGCATCCCGGCTTTTAGTTTCTGTGTGTTCCTTTTGCTGATAATAATTTTTTAGCAAATCAATCTTCTTCTTTTTTTTTCTTTTTTTTTTGCTTGTTTTCTGGGTGGGCATATTTATCAGAGAAACTTATCTTAGACTTGGCTCTGGTGGTTGTTCCTAAAGAACATATATGTGGCTAGATCTAAGAGCATAATGGTAATTAAGACACAAGCTTTGTTAACAGGGTTCGGATAACCTACATCTCCGGGACCAAGTCTAGCATTCATTGATTAGAATTAGAACTTCAACAATACCATCAAAATATCACTATCTTATTGATGGAGCAATGCCACACATCTTGTGTGCATCTCTCTGAAATACCCTAAAACAGTCTAGCGAAGAGATAAAGTATTTGTGTTATTAATGCCATCAACAATTTTTTTCGGAGATTCTTTAGCACTTTCAAGATCGGTTTAGGCGCCATATTCTCACTGATAAAACATATACGAAAAGGAATATATGTTAACCCTAGATATATATAATTTTCTAGGCTAGAGACTCTAATCTGCCGCCGGTCAGTCAAGTTCTCCGCTCTAACTTTATCCTTTTCGTATATGTTTATCAGTGAGAATATGGCGCCTAAACCGATCTTGAAGGAGCTAAAGAATCTCCAAAAAGACCATCCAATCTCTTGTTTAGTCTTCTGCAGTCTTATGCAGTGTTCTGCAGTCTCTATGCAGTCTCTATCTTATGCAGTCTCTTCCGTCTCTACCGTGTGCAGTCTCTACACAGTCTTATGCAGTCTTATTAAATATGCAGTCTTATGCTCTGCCGTGTGACGTCTCTCTGTGTTGTCTTAACTTAATGCCATCGTATGTCGTATCTGCCGTATCTGCCGTATCTCTGCCATCTTATGCCATCTCTCTGTCGTATCTCTGCCATCTTATGACATCTCTCTGCCGTATCTCTGCCATCTTATGCATCTCTCTGCCATCTCTCTGCCGTCTCTCCATTATTACATCGTCTAGCACCATCTATCGCTGTCTACTTCTACAATTATTACATCGTCTCTCCTCGCTACCATCACTCTTCTTCTTCTTTCTCTATTGTCCCTTTCCTCGTCTTTCAACTTCTCATTCACCTTCCCATCAACAACATCAATATTGGCTTCGTCTCCTCTAAGTGTGGATGCTCTTTCAATTGTGAAGGCAGTGGGGACACATCGGAGATAGACACTATTAGGGCACTATAGCGGCTTTAGAGACGTCTTCGGTCCTCTGTCTCGGTTCATATAGAAACCCTTAGCTAGCCATCGTCTAGATCTGAAGCGGCAAGCAAAACTGGTGGTTCCTTTCTTCATCGATGCTTCCGCAACACGATTCTGATCAACAACCACCACCTCCTCTAAATCTCTGTAATTTCAGGCTGTTACTTTGTCATCGGTCTTGGCTCCTGAATTCATCATACCTTTCTTTTCCTATCCCGTGTCAAGAAAACTGTTTTCTTCTCAATCGTTTCCTGGCGATAATGGAAACAAGTAGCGTTTTCATACAACTCTGATGGATAGCACAAACCCTTCCTTGGAGTTTATGATTTATTTTCCTTCTTCATGAATATTCGTCATTCTCATCTGCTTCCAATTCTAGGCTAGCCACAAATCTAGAATCACATCCCAAACAAGAATAGATCTCTGTCGAACACAAGCTCTGATACCAAATAAAGAACATATATGTGGCTAGATCTATATGTTTAAAGGACGAGAATGTTCATGTGCTTGTGTGCATCTCTCTGAAATACCCTAAGACGCGCACCTCTTTATGAAACGCTCTCTTGGTATTTATAACAATGGCTCAACCCTAAAGTTAACAACTTTCCTATTCTAAACCGGTAAACTAACATGTTTAGATAACTCCTAAATATAATTAATCCTAATTCCATAACTTGGTAGGATTAGTATAGCTTGCACCTCAAGCTATATTTAAGCTTATGCCAACAGTTCTTGATTTGACTTGTTGTTATTCAAGTGCTCGAGAGCATTAGTTTCATCCAACTATATTTATTCATTTTCCATGTGATCAAATGTATATATTGTATGTTAGGAACGTGATATCCTTAAACGCAGCTTTTCTTCATGATTCTAGGCAGCAAATCTTTCTTATTAGTTTTCCAAAAAAAAAGGATTTTTGAGGGCATTTCTTAGCTGTAGATATATCAGAAGAATCAGAGGTCAGTGGTTCTGACAAAGAAGACAGCTCCTGGATTTCTATGTTCTGTAACCTTCGTGGGAACAAATTCTTATGTGAAGTCGATGATGATTACATCCTAGATGACTACAACTTGTGTGGACTCAGCCATCAAGTTCCTTACTACGACTATGCTCTCGATTTGATTCTCGATGTAGAAGAATCTTCTTCTTCTCGTGGTAAGTCTTTCGTATGTGATATGCTGTGTTTGGTTTTGTCTTTGGGAACTCTTTTTTTTTTCTTTTTTTTTTTTTACTGATGCTTGATTTGGCATTGACGACGGACGGGGTTACACAAACAGGTGAGATCATTACAGAAGAACATAACGAGTTGATTGAGTCTGCAGCCGAGATATTATATGGAATGATTCATGCTCGTTACATATTGACAGGTTTAAAAAAATACAACAACTATGATTTTGGAAGATGTCCAAAACTTTATTGTCGTGGCCAACCTTGTTTACCTGTTGGCCTATCCGATATCCCTCGAGCAAGTACCGTCAAGATATATTGTCCTAAATGTGAAGATGTGTATTACCCGCCATCAAAATACGAAGCAAGTATCCTTTTTTCTTGTTTGTTTTTTTGGCATTCGATATTATTTTCCTATCTTTGGTTTTTTTGTTTTTCTTTAAACATGTGAAAAAAACAGATATAGATGGAGCTTACTTTGGGACAACATTTTCACATCAGTTTATGATGACTTATGAATTTATAAGGCCAGAAACGGTATCGCAAAGCTATGTTCCAAGAGTGTTTGGGTTCAACTTACACAAGCCGTGAAGGGAAAAAGGTAAAACGGAAGACCGAATACTACTAGTATAAGACTTGTATGTGTGAATCACATACAAATAATTGTATCACTAATAGACTTCTCTCTCTCTCTCTCTCTCTCTCTCTCTCTCTCTCTCTCTCTC
>NC_025693.1:12475151-12490610 GCF_000633955.1 Camelina sativa
GGGGGGGGGGGTGTTAGTGTAAAATATCTCACATCGAAAAGATGTGAAATGATTTAATTAATATATAAAGGGTTAGGGCCAATCTACTCCTTGCCAATTGGTTTTGAGTTAGAAGCCCACAGTAAAGCCCGAATTTAATATTGACTAGGTAATATCCCGCGCATCATATGCGCGGATTGTTGTATTACATATGTTAATTTATTTTAGTTTATTTACTTATCATAAAATTATGAGAATTTTTTGAGAAAATCTTTTTAATAAATTTTTTAAAAATGGTATTTTTAGTGTTGGTATTGAAAAATGTAATTCTCATTAAAAATACATATATAACAAACAAATCTCCTAAATGTCAATAATACACTTTATTTATTCAAATCATGAAAATTTACTATTATATTCAAAACTTACCTAAAACATTTAATAATTAAATTGCAATATTATTTTTGAAGTATCAATTAAATATATATCCTATAAAATCATATGAAATGCAATTAAAAATCCCAAATATTAATTTAATTTTTAATCTTTTTTATATTCAACTTAATTTAAGCTATATTGCTAGGTTAAATTCTAATGATTTCCTCTTTGTAGTAAGATTTTGGAAATGGGAATATCAAATTATTTTTTATATAGAAAATCTTTAAATTACAAAATTTTGAATTAAAGAAACACTATAATGATCTTTATATAATTATACTTTGGATCAGAAGAACCAAAATATAATGATGAGTATACAAATTCTCAAAAAATCAAATTGGAGGTAAGAGAGAATTAAAATTTTGATTTAATAATTCTATTATAATAGTTAATTTTGTTAAAACATTGCATACTTTTAAAAATATATATATATACATGTATGAAGATGATTTCTTTTGATTGATTCTCTCATTGGGCTTTGATTGAAATTAGTGTTGTTGAATTTGCATCGATAATTACTTTTGTATAGCCACCAAATTTTTATTATACATATGTAATTGAACATTGAAAATAGTAAAAAGAGAAAGAATGAAGGAAGAAATACATTAAAAAAAATTGAATAAAATATAAGATAAATCTAGCAAAATATATAATCATACTCTTACCATGAGTTTTAAATTTATGCAAGAATATAAACAAAACAAAGATGATAATCCAACTCTTACAACACATATGAGATATAACAACATTTGATATTGGTGGGAGATAAAGAGAGTCTCGCTCCCTAGGAACGTAGAGATTAGGCTAATGGGTCGGCCTGTTGTGGCCCAATGGTTGACAAAAACAAAAGAGAATGATTACTTATAAGAGGATAATCCAAATTAGATAATGGAGATGACTCTTTAAAAACAAGAACAATGTAAAATATATATCATGCAGTCTCTAAAATTAAAAGAAATTTAGCATTCAAATTTACAATGATATTTCATTTGGTTTTTTGTAACCCATACAACAAAAATAAGAAATCAAAAACAAAAAATTGAAAAATGATTTGAGGTATTTTGGAAGAGAATGAGAGAATAGGAAAATGTGAAAGTAAAAGAATGTTGATATGAGAGAATGCTTATTTATATGATAAAATTGATGGAAGTTACAAAAAAAAAGTGAGTGCATAATTATAATTTATTGTGTTTGAATAGAATTAAGTGGTGAAATATGATTAATGCATAATTTATTTTATTTTCAGTTATAATTTTATTTTAATGTGTGAATTAAATGTATTGTGTTAATTGGTCTTAAATCCCCTTTTTAATAAAAGGGAAGTACACAACTTAGTTTTTGTAGACTTTATAAAAAATATAAATGGTTACAAATGCATAAAAATAAAAATAGGTTATATATTAACCCTATACTCTTCATAAGATAACTCTTCATATAAAGATAATAAATGATAAATGATAAATGATATCCATAAATCGTGGAGCAAGATTTAGTTATAATATATATGAAGATCCTCCTTTCGTATGTTTGTATCAAATCGTAGACTTTATAAAAAATAGAAATGGTTACAAATTCATAAAAATAAAAATAGGTTATATATAGGATCTACATTGACCCTATACTCTTCATAAGATAACTCTTCATATATAGATAATAAATGATAAATGATAAATCCTCTTTTTAATAAAATGGAAGTACATAACATTGTTTTGGTAGACTTTATAAGACTTTATAATTTTAATAAATGGTTACAAATAGGTTATAGATTAATCTATATATTAATTAGTTACAAGTTGATAGTTCATATATTAAAGGTAACAAATAAAACCTTAATTGTAACAGAAAATCTTAAACGTGATATTCCAAATTGATAGTTCATGGATATTCCAAACTTTATTTTCGGAAGATCACGTTGTTTCCAAAGATCTACAATTACAATATTACCAATTTATTTTCCTGAGATTTTATTGATAGACCACAACGTTAACCAAGTTATTAAAGGGGATAAAAATATACTCTCAATCATAAATAGAAAGTACACAACTTTTTTTGTATAATAAAACGGAAGTACACAATTTTTTTTTGTATAATAAAACGGAAACACACAACTTTTTTTTGTAGAATATATAATTTTTATAAGTTGGTTACAAAATAAATAATATATTAAATATAGGTTGGTTACAAAAAAAAAGTTATAGATGAAATCCGTGGGCTATATGAAATTACAAATACACTTCAGAATATCTCAAAGAATCCTCTTATAGATAATATTTCAATGATTTATACAATTTCCAAAAAAATTCTTAATTATTTCATATATTGTTACACTATATATAGTGTTAGGTACAAAAATATACTGTTAGGTATAAAAAAGAATAAAATCTTGGCAATTAATCACACTTAATCGTGATTTCTGAGATTTTATGTGGATTTCAAAATAAAATCTGACCTAACATCCTTCCAAGCTTTTAATATAAATCAATGTCTTTAAAACCGGACCGGAAGGTGAACCGGAAGTCTTTCGGGTCACTGGGTCAACAAGTCAGACCGATTGAATTACAGGTCAATTAGTTTATTAGTTTGATTATATTTTATGAATATAACATCTACTTTTTATAAATATATGAACAAAACATACATAGTTAGGTACTAAGCAACTAAAATTAAACTTTTAAATGATTAGATAAAATAACTAACTGATTCTTTTATAAATAACAACATTTATTTTTAATTTGGTTTGAGTTTAAAGTGTGACCAAAATAAAATATTTTAATTTGAGATCGACAACCTGGTCCGACCCTCCTGTTCAACCACCGGTTCACGGGTTTTTAGTGGGTTTTTCTATTTTTTTACGGGTTTAATTTTTTAGGTTTTTAGAGGTTACCATGACCGGAATATCTATCGGGTTGTGGTTGGATCGAACCGACCGGCTGGTCTGGTCCTGATTAAAAAACATTGATATAAATCATTCAGATCTCCATTCACCAAAATACATATTCATACAAAAATAATAATAATAACAATCGTTTCTCAGTTTACAATGCTAAACCGTCTTCTAAATTATATTTTATTTTGAAATTATAATAAAGATAAAAGAAAATTTAACCCGTGCTAGAGCAGGGGTCCAAATCTCGTATTGTTTAAAGCAAACAAATAATTAAAAAGCAAAAAAAAAAATAGAAAGCATTAAATTAAAATCAACCAATAAGGAGAGACCAAAACCTTGCTTTTATATATTATTATATATGATTACCTCATCTTTTGCCGGCAAAGTCCAAGTCATATTCTCCTGGATAGCTTTCTCCATGAGGCGTTTCATTTCCGTCATCTTGTCGTGAGAGTCACTGGTGAAAGATTCTTCCGCGGATGATGATTAAGAATTCTTCTTAGGTGTCTGACTCCGTCTGAAATGCCTCACGAACCTCTCTCTGCGCCTTCTAAGTATTTTATGTTGGCAATGATATTCATCTCCTCCGCATTGTAATCCTCTATCATCGCCTCTCTATCCTTACTGTTGATGACCTCGTCTCTCGCCATCTTCTCCCGATCCATTTCCTTAATTAAGCGTATACACTCCTCGCGCATCTCATTAATCTCCTCCTCTGTGTACTTCTCCAACAAGTCCTCCGCCTTAGACGCCATCGACACTTCGCGATTGGATTCCATTTCGACCAGAATGTTTTCTTATATCGATGAAAAGATAAACAACGAAAAAATCCAATATGGGCTCGATCGGAGCGCAGGGCATAGATGGATCAGATCAATATTTTCCTTTTAACATTATGGGCTCGCTTATGAGTAATCACCAAAAAAGGCCCATTTGGACATCGCCTACACCCGGTGCGCAGAGTCTTTTTGCATCGTCAGTCACAATTTTTTTTAGCCAATCCTTCCATCCTATATAACTCATCAATTCTGGATAATCAAAAAGAAAAATAAAAAAAATAATAACTTTTGTTTTAGTTTTTAAAAGTTTTTATTTAAAAGAAAAGAACTATGCTTTAGAAAAAAATGAATATTAGTAGCTAGCTGTTTAAGAAAAAGAAAAAAAGAGTTTTAATAAAAATAAATAATTTATTTTAAGTGCATACAAGTCGATTTTATACGAGAAGGAGAAAAAAAAAAGGAAAACATTTTTCCTGTCAAAGAAGGAAAAAAAGAAAAAAGAAAAAGGAAAACAATTAGTACGAGTGAGTCATACAACGTCACTAATTAGGATATCAAATCTATAAATATGAGTTTGTTCTACTTTTTTTTTGCTTTGGTTTCTCTCTTTCTCTTTTTCATCTTTCTCTTAATTTTCTCGGGAAAGAAACAAAAAAAACCTAACAACGCCGTCGAGGGTATCTGAGTGCACCATGACGATGAAAAGAGGAGGAACAAAGAGAAAGATTGAGATTAAGAAATGTGACACTAAACAACAACGCTCGGTGGCTTGCAGCAAACACCGTCAAACTCTCTTCTCCAAAGCCGCTGACTTCTGTCTTCGTAACCTCTCCGGTAGAAAACTCCGATGTCGTTTACTCCTTCTCCAGCTATTCTCCTCCTTCTGAAATTGCTGATTGCTACCTCAACGGCAAGTCTCCTCCTAAGATTACTAACCTCCAAACCAAGCTAGGGTTTTGGTGGGAAGACCCTGATCTCTACCGTTATTGCGACGATCTCTGTGAATTAAAGATGATCGAGGATCGTATGATGAGAACGAAGAAGCATCTGAGGGATTGCCTTGAGAAGAAAGAAAAATCACAATTTGTTTCCGAACAAAACCCTAGCTCCTCTGCTTCTAGGGGTGTCAATCGGGCTGGCCCAGTCCAGCTCGGCCCGAAACCCGTAAAGCCTGCATATGTTTGAGCCCGGCCCGGGCTGGCCCGAAATATTTTCGAGCCTATATTTCAAAGCCCAAGCCCGGCCCTAACAGGGCTACAGGGCTTTTCGAGCTTTTTTGGGCTTATCTTACCGATCAAAAATTCAAACTTATAAGGCTTAAAAAACAGTGTTTCAAGGTGCACTATAAAAAAAATCAATCAAAAATTTAATAACTCGTGAAGTGACCTTAGTGCAGTGGCCAAAGATAAGTCCTTCATGCACAAGGCACCATCACACCAGGGATCGAGTCCCGCTCCCTACGAATGCAGGGATTAGGCTAATGGGCCGGCCTGTTGTGGCCCAATGGTTGACAAAAAAATAATAATAATAACTCATCTATATTCATTATAACCAACTTAATTTAATATAAAAGTTTAAGACTAAACAAAATTTTGATACTTTAACCAAATAAACTAATATATAATTCATATAAAATATCATAGATAAAAAATTTTAAAGTATTAAGTATGGTTATTAAGTAAATATAAAAATTAGGATTAGAGTTTAAAACTTTAATTACAATAAATTATTAATCAAATATTGCAATCAAACAAAAATGTTAACAAAAACATACAAATATTTTTGTTAAAGGGCTTTTCGGGCTGGCCCGAGCCCAGTCGGGCTAAGCCCAAAAAACCCTATAACCCAAACGGGCTGAGCCCAAAAGGCCCGATTTTTTCTAGACATATATATTTAAGCCCGAGGCCGCTATTTTTCAAGGCCGGGCCGGGCCAGCCCCCGGGCTTTTGCCCTAATTGACGTGCTTATCTGCTTCTCTCGACGAAAACACTAAGTCCTCGTCTCCAGAACAAAAGAAGTCTACTTTCTCCTCCCTCGAGAAGATCTGTGGTGCACAAGTTCAAAACCCTAGTTTCCGGCCTATTGAAGATCTCTATGGCGAGTTGTTATTATCTGATCAATCAGGTTACTTGGTGAATGAAGATGATGTTAGATTTGTTGACTTTTTATGGGAAACAGAGAAAGATAATAACGGAATGAGTCTGTTTCAAGAAACACAATTTGTTTCCAATTCTGATCAAAACCCTAGCTCCTCTTCTCTCCACGAAAACCCAAAGTCCTCGACTCCATCTTCTTGTGATGAAATTGCTTCTTTTGAGCAGAACTGTACTTTCTCCACCCTCGAGAAGATCTGTGGCGAGCCTTCATCACAAGCAACTTGTTACTATGACCAATACCATACCTTTGCTATTGACACTACAAGAAAACATGGAGTTGTCGACTGCAAGTTGCAACTTAAAACATAGTCGCTAAATTTAGCGACTGAATTGCGATTGTTTTGCTACTGAATGGCTACTAAAATAAAACAGTCGCCTAGTAGACGCTAATTCAATACTGATGCATAATGTCGCAGTTTAGTCGCCAATTTGCGACTAATTTTGAGACCAATTTGACAGTCGCCAAACGTTGCGACTAAACAGCTACTCGTTAGCGACTGGTATATTTAATTTGGGCCTTAAAACAAATTTTGGCCATAACAAAACGGCGAAAACCCAAATCGATCTCATCTTCATCCCTGAGAAAACCCTAATCCCTCATTTCTCTTCATCCCCGAGAAAACCCTAGATCTCAATTGCTCTCAATCGAGAAAACCCTAGATCTTCATCCCCGTCCTAGTATCTCTTGATTTTGATGGCTGGAGTAAAGAAAAGAGGAGGAGGAAGAAGAAACCCCTCAAATCAAACCTCTAGAACCTCACAAACAGCAAATCGAAGACCCGCTAATCTTCCAAGCCAGTATGCCTTCACGCCGGCGAACCAGCGAGACCCAGACACTGATTCTCAGGAAATTCCTGTCCCAATTCTCCAGCGTCCAGGGAGACCTACACCTACTTACAGAGACTATACACCTCCGACAAATCTGTTCCAGAACTCGAGGAGATTTCTTGGAGCATCCCCTTCCAGCAAAGCTCCAATCAGGCGTCCTTTTCCTCAACCTCTCGCCTCCGCGACGAATCCACCAAAATTCTCGAGTCAACTTCGAGAGTCTCTTCAACCGTCAGTCACGAATCATCATTGACAGTCTCCTCAAGTCTCGAATCTACCTCGACAGACTCCTCACGTCTCAAATCATCGACCACACTCTTCTCAACCTGGTCAACCTCGAGCAGCTTCTGCATCGCATCATAGTTCTCAAGCGCAAAACTCACATGAGGAAGAAGAATCTGATTCTGAGGATGACGGTTTAAGGCAATCAAATCTCCCAGCTGATGTACTCGCTTCTTTACATGACATGCTTGCCCAACCAGGCCGTGAGTAGTAAACCACTGTCCTCTCTCCAACATTAGAGCGTGGAACCACTTGGTAAGATTAGAATTTTTAGTTTATTAGATTGATTAGAATTTTTCTTGGATTGATTAGAATTTTTAGGTTTGTTTGTGTTTGGAACACTTGTGTTTGTGTTTGATTAGAATTTTAAGAATTTTGTACTTTCGATTTGTTTATGTTTGAAGGTTTGTTTGTGCTTGATTAGAATTTTACTTTTGATTTGTTTGTGTTTGAAGGCTTGGTAAAAACAAGTCATCACTTACCCGAAAGATTACAAAAGTGTTTACAAACAAGTTTGATGGGCCATATTACAGTTGGGGTTGTGTTACTAATGCAAGAAGAGAAAAATACTTGGAATTCGCGGTAAACTTGTACTCCTTTCAATTTGATTTCTGTAGTTATAGTTTTTTTTTGGTTTTTTTATCACTAACACTAGTCTTCTTTTGTAGAAAACACACACCTAGGATCCCTCACTAACCGGTGTGGTTCAAGAAAAGTTTTATACCATTTGTCGAAACCGTATGAAAGACATGGTTTCCAAGGCAGCAGCTCAGCGAGATCAAGTGAAACCGAGTTGGATTGAGAAATCTATTTGGAAAGAAATGTGTGACTATTGGAACACAGAAGAAGCCGTGGCAAAGAGTGCAACCACTTCAGCAGCTCTAATGTCTGACCGTAATGGTCTTAGCCCTCACAAACATGTATCAGGGCCGAAGTCTTACTTACAAATTGAAAAGGAGATGGTGAGTTACATCATAACCTTTTCATTGTTTAATTAATTGACATCATATGGTTCCTAACCTTTTAATTGTCAAACATTTCAGGAAGTGGAATTGGGAAGACCGCCAACTATTCCTGAATTTTTTCTCAGGACTCATACCAAAAAAGATGGTACTTTTGTGGATAAGAAAGTGCAAGCAGTTCATGAGGCATATAAGAAAAAAAGGGAAGCTAAGTTGGCTGCTCTGGATAATGATGAGTCTTCTGATGGTACTTCACGTCGATCAGAGCTATCTCACGAGGAGGATGATGAGCTCTTTCTTCAGGTAATTTGCTTCTTTCTAATAATCTATTAAGTTTTTTTATTGTTAAGTAATTATGTTAACTTTTTCTCTCTGTTTTGTTTATGCAGTCTACTTTCATAAGTGATAGAGGAACATACTTTGGAGTTGGAAGCCTAGGGAGTTACATCAACGGGAAGCGGAAGTTCCCTGGAAGCTCTTCTTCTTTCACAAGCCTGCAACAACAGCTTGAAGAAGCTAACCGCAAAATAGAGCAACAAGCAGCTCTACAAGCAGAACGTGACGCAGAGGCTTCACGGGTTGCAGCTGAGGCTTTACAGATTGCATCTGAGCAACAAGCAGAGATCACACGCTTGGTTAGCTTCCTCAAGACTAACCCAAAATATGTCGCCTTCCTCGAGTCTCAAACCAATGACTCCAACCCTGCTGATGTTCAAAGTTAGGTTCCTTCACTATCCCTCCTTCCCTCATGATTATGAAAACTTTTGTAATATTTGCGACTTGTACTCTTGGATGTTTGGATGTTTTCTGGAACTTATGTTGAATGTATGTTGAAACTTATATTTTTGTTTAATTTCATGTTTGTTATGTTTTAGTTATAGTTTCATAATCAGTTTTGGTATTATTAAATCAAATAATTCATTTTTACCAGAATTTTTTAAAAGACATGATAATTAAACAGTCGTAAAACAGTCACTGAAACGTACACAAATCAGTAACCAAAACAGTCGCAAATGAGTAACCAGATCAGTCGCTAAAGTGTTGCAATTCAGTCGCAACTTTAGCGACTGTTTGGCGAGGGAAGAACGACCACAATTATCAGTCGCCAATTAGTAGATCCGTGTCGACTGTTTGGCGACTGATTATTTTAGCGATCCACTGTTTAGCGACTACGTATGTCAGTCGCCAATCAGTCGTTACTAAGTAGTTTGCGACTATATAGTGACTATTTTTATAATCGGCAATTCCATGTTTTAATGTAGTGTGAAGATCTCTACCGCGACTCATCATATTTTATGACGATAATAGTTGTGATTTTTTTTTGTTCTATCGCTGAAGTCAATTGATTAAGCTAAGCTATTAGTATATTTTTTAAAAAAAAGAGTAGTGACTGTGGTTTTCTTTTATACTTGTGATTTTGCTATTCTAGGTGTTTAAAAACTAGTGTGTTTAATGCAGTTGAAGGTAAAAGAAACAAAGAATCAGTCTCAAATTGATCAGTGCAGCTTTGACTCTATAAGTGGATTGGTCGTCGGATATATGATAGATCTGAATTGGATGTTCTTCTCTTGTCGATATTGTTGAATATATTTGCTTTTTTAGCGGTTTGATGTAATCTTGTGTAGAAAAGAACAAATGTTCCATTGGTTAGGATGATGATATAAGTTTAACTCTACTATCATGTGACATATTACAAAAATGTCATGCATTTTAATTAATTTAATAACTTACAAAATAAAAGCTTATATTGGTTTATAAAATAATAAAACAATATTTTCAAATTTATTTAACAGATTTCATTTATTGTTTCAGAAATCTTAAGAAATAATAACAAACTATTTAGAAAAATTATAAAATTTAATTTTATTTATAAAACTAAGATTAAATATGCATCTCTAAATTGTTTAATAATAACAGATATATTTTAAAACTAAAATACAATATTGTTTCTATTTTAAAAATAGAAAATATTATATCTAATTTATTAAACTTTTTTGCACTATATATCCACGCAGTGACATCTTATTAAAATCTAAGAAATCACAAATGTTAGATTTTATTCAATATAATATATACAACTAAAAAAAATCATAAAGTTAAATCGGATTTCTAAACACGACCGCTTTAATACGGGTTTTGTTTGATTTTATGAATTTTACTAAAATTTATTTCCTCTCCTCTCAACCAATCAGAATTTTCTATCTAATATTTCATTAAAAAAAAAAATCAAAACCGTATGTGGTTACATTTGTTGGCAGTTCTTCTCCGAATTGGCTTGTTTGAGTCAATTATTTTCTATTGTTGTTAAAATAAATAAAATAAAGGGCAATTGTCATGAATACCATCATTTTAAGTTTCTGGGTCAAAAATACCATAAGCCCAAACAATTTTCATTTCTAACATTTTTCATTAAACCATTTGACGAAAATACCCCTCTTATTTCTCAAACCCTCATTGTTTCCAAATCGCTTCTCGTTGCCTCCCTTCACTCAAAAAAATAGATACGGTGGTTGATGGATTCTTGCCACCTCGCCGGATTCTCATCGCATCACCGGTATATCTCACCGGAAACTCGTCGCATCACCGGTCTATCTCGCCGGATTCTCGTCGCATCACCAATCTATCTCGCCGGATTCCCGTCGCATCATCGGTCTATCTCGCCGGATTTTCACCGCTTCGCCGGTATGCTGTTGTCTTGCTTCGTCTTAGAGGTCTCCTCAATTCGATTCGCATCGCCCTAGCCACCACCATCCTTATGCCTCGTTTCGGCCTTGCTTTGCCTCATCGTCGTTGCGATTTGTATTTGAGGTTCTTCTTCTTCGTTGATCAACCTTCTCCACACAACGCTTTAGCATTGGTCATTGTAGTTTATAGGTAAGATTCATTTCATTCTCTTTCTATTGTAGAAATTGAAAACACCATAAGATTTATGTATGTGTGTGTGATTTTGACTTTACTAAATCCACAAAAACCTAAACCTATTGGGTGCAAAATTTAGTAGATTCTTATGGTTTCTACTAAAATTTATCTGTTGTGGATTGTCTTCGTCATGTAATGATTTGTTCTTCCTAAACATGTAAATTGTTGTGGATTTTCTTATCTGTGTAACAATGGTGATGCTAGTTTTGTTAGATACAATGCTAGTTTTGTTAGCTAGAGTTTGGTTGATGGTAGTTATTATTCAGTTGCATTATACTTTATTCCATTGGTGTTGTCTTTTCTAACTATAACTTTGCTTAGTGTACTTGACTTGGTCGTTTTAATGTTGCATAGAAAAGTTAATTATAAGTGTCATTGTGATGAGTCTTGCAACTGGATGTTCATGTTGCTTATTGAGATGGTTTTGTGTCATTCTAGTTGGATTAACCAGTGAAGTTACATGCTTGATTTGATCATTCAAGAAGAACTACTTACAACTTGGATTAGCTTATACATGTCACAGTTATACAATTTGGATTTGCTTATGTTTCAGTTTACTTTATCTTTATACATTAAGCTTGGTTTGCTGACATGGTTTAGTGTTTTCGTGTTCATAACTGACTACTGTAGATTTCTTGTTTGTTGAAAATTTGGGAAGCACTGTTGAAATTTTAGGAAGACTTTCATAATACGATATGTTTCATAATGAAAATTTGGCTCTTTGTGGCCAATGGTTTTGCTTTCTGCTTACTCATGAAGCTATTCATATCATGTAGTTTCTCACATAAACGTTGATTGGATTAAGATTTTTGAAAATTGGGAAGCACTGATGAACATTCAGGAAATGATCTTTGTATTTTATGATGATTTTCCTGACACCATCTGTGTTTTTTGTTAATTTAGAAACTTACATTGATTGAAAGGTGGTTTCTTGTGACTACTTTTTGTGCTTTCTGCTAACTCATGAAGTCATTCATACCATGTGGTTTCTCACATAAACGTTGATTGATTAAGATAGTTGAAAATTGAGAAACATTGTCGAAGATTCAGGAAATGATCTATATATTTTAGGATGATTTTCCTGACACGATCTGCTTTTTTTTTTTTTTTTATGCAGGACATGGAAGATTCTTTCCTTACAAATATCAAACTCTAAGCTCCATTTCAACATAGGAGATGAGCCATGATCTGAATTGAAGATAAACTAGTTTACAAACTACGATTGCATCAAAGAAGTCAAAGCATACTTAACTTTTTGTTTGTTTTCATCTATCTAGGATTGTATAATGTTTGAGATGACGTTAATGAATAACAGTTTCAATAACTTTCTTCCAATATTTAGTTATTTTCATTTAGGAAAGACTAATTGAAATTTAGGAAGGAATCCTTGAAATTTAGGAAGGAATCCTTGGCATTTAGGAAGACCTTTTGGATTTTTCTCCATCGTTAAACAATACAATTATACCTCAAGTTAAAATTCTACTATATAGGTAAAACACGAGGATGTGAACAAATTTCAATCACTATCCCTCACTAATGAGTAATATGTTATACAGTGAGGCAAGAAGATAAACAAAGATTTAAAATTACATTTCTTTAAATTTAGGGAGGATTTTCTAATGTTTAGGAAGACATTCTTGAATTTAGGAAGGTCTTCCACAATGACATGCATTCAAACTTCCACACAATTGTCCATTTTCTTATCTTCATCATCAACTCTGCTTTGTCCTTGAAATATTAGCGATCATGTATATCATCAAACACTTGAGTGTAATGACACATCCACTTAGTCGATAAAAATCCTACAAACATAAACACATATAAGTAAAAAACCAATTTATGAATGCCTTCCTAACTCGTAAAGACTATATATCTTACTGTTATAGTCATACCATCTCCTCTTCATTCAATATCTACTAGAGAAACACAAAAGAATATATATATGAGAACTAAAAGCATATTAAGCACAAAGAAATTTTTAACTCTATATTCCATAACCTTTACTCACAGCAACAACTATTGCAAAAAGCATTTGTGTATTGTTGATACTCCCATCGAGTAAATGTCATTCTTAGCACATATAGATACAAACACCAAATCTCTTTCAAACATGTAAGTGGTTTGGTAGCTGGTGAGAAGAGATATTGGAGTGACTACAATATTGTCCCTATTGATACAAGAACAAAAGGAAAGGATTATATGCATTTAACTAAATAACTAAATGTGGTTTACATGACTCACATCTTCTCTACCAGTATGTACAATCTTTATAAACATAACTCAACTCTAAAACTATAATACACGAAGATCACATCACAATTAAACTAGTTTTGCAACACTAGCAGTTTTATTAATTACCTTGAAACCCCAAAAAAAACACTTTCAGAATAATGTGTGTCATTAGCTAAAGGATTCAAAAACTACACAAGAATTTTATAAACAACAAATTTTGTAAAATTTTAGAATGAAGCACAAAATACTATTCAATAAAGCAATCAAATGGTAAAATCAAGCAATCAGAGCATAGAGAATACCTTATCATTAATTTATCTCCGATGATAACGCAAACACTGCAACCACCAAATTAATCACCACCGTTGTTGTCTTGTACGGGAGTGTCATCGGATCTAGACACAGTGATGGCCTTGGAACAGTCATTTTTGTCGATTTCGACTTTGAATTCGATAGATTCATCAACATCGATATCAAAACTCTCAGATCTGATGGTGAATTGGAGAATGAATAAATCGTTGTTGCCGGCGTCGATGAAACCAAAGAGATGTCAAACAAATTGACGAAGTTGGAGGAATACAGAGATGAATGATGTCGGAGGAAGACGGAGACGAACGATGTCAAAGATAGATGGAGCCGTCAGAACTCGACGGAGATGATGAATCACGATGACAATACTTAGAGAGGGTTTGAGAACGAAATCCAAAAGCTTCACTCACGTTGGTTTATAACATAGGGATATAATGGTCTTTTAATTTAAATAAATAATGGTATTAGTGGAAAAATAAGTAATGGATGGTAAATTAGGAACTAAAACTAGGTTTGATGGTATTCTGGGACATTTCTCTAAAATAAATCAAAATTAAATTAAAAAGAAAAACAAATTAAGGAAACAAATTCTGTATATTCTTAATTAAAGGAAGTTAAATATTGGCTTGGTTTAGATTTTTAAAATTAGAACAAAATTATGTGTCGGTTTGGAAACACAAATAAGGTTATTAGAGTTTAGATTTTATAATTAAAATAAAATTATATGTCGGTTTGGGTTTACAAATAAAGTGGTTAGGGTTTAGATTTTACAATTAAAACAAAATTACATGTCGGTTTGGATTTACAAATGAGGTGGTTAGGTTTAGATTTTACAATTAGAACGAAATTATATGTCGGTTTGGGTTTACAAATGTGATGGTTAGGGTTTAGATTTTACAATAATAAAGAAATTATATGTCGGTTTGGGTTTACAAATGAGATGGTTAGAGTTTAGATTTTATAATTAGAATGAAATTATATGTCGGTTTGGATTTACAAATGAAATGGTTAGCATTTAGAATTTACAATTAGAATAAAATTATATAGCGGTTTAAATTATTAATTTTATAATAATGTATGCAGATTTTATTTCCTTATTTTATAAGAGGCTGAATGAAGAGGTTCATCAAATAAACTTCTACCATAATTTTATAACTAACAAATTACAGTAAAATTTACGCTAATATTTCTCCAGCAAAAATAACTATCTAGTTAGATTGTTAAAAGAATTCACTTTACTTATTAGAATTTTTTATTTTTTCTCCGAGTTTGTATTGAGTTGAATGAAATATTAAGAAGAGTTTGGTTACATAAATAAACACAGACATACATATCAGAGAGCATGTGACCCAACGAGTTTTGTAAAACCGAAGGTAATAGCCATAGCTAACCATCCACCAATCAAAACCCTAAGCGATGACTTTATCACCGATGCTTTCCGCTCCTAACCATCCAAACACCACTAACGCCAACGTGACCGCCGCCACAATCACTCCAATCCTCACTTTGTACTCTTTCACAAACGCAGCCGCCAATAACGGCACAATCCCTCCTATAGAAAACGCTAACGCCGACGCCACAGCCGCTTGCGTCGGGCTCGGAAGCTTCTCTTTCTCTGTCTCTCCTCCTCCTCCTCCACCACTCTCTCTCTTCATCTGAGCCTTCTCTATGTCGTACTGAGAGTAAAC
>NC_025693.1:12490670-12510178 GCF_000633955.1 Camelina sativa
TAGTCAAAAGCCATTTCTTCATCTTTCTCCACGTCCAGGTTCACGTTATTGTGTGATTCCATGGTTAAATGAGAAAGACTATAAATATTGGTGAAGTGTGGAGAACACACGCCTAGGATAACTTGTATTTATGGAGAAATTTTGTTTGAGTATTTTGGTTTTCTTTTCTTTTTTTTGTTATTTTGTTCTTTTTTGGTACTTTATATTTTTACTATATTGGAAAACAAAAATGTGGACTAGAGAACCTTCACCAGATTTCCTCTTATCTCTAATTGTAATTCTATTCTAACTTTGAGTTTTACTTACCAAAACAATTATGATGCTAGCTGTTAATTATTTGTTTTCCTATATCAAGTATTCTTTTTTTTGACAGCTTGTATTTTTTTTTCTTTTTTTTTTTATAATAATACTCCCTCTGTGAGTCTGTTCCTATTATTAATTCAATTTTTAGGATTAGTAATTACACATATGAAGAAAACATATTTAAAACTGATTTTAATTGCATCATTTCGATTTTGAATAATGTAGAATTATAATGATTATGATGGTTTCAAAGTTTAAGAAAGCTTTAGAAAGTTTATAAAAGATCCACATATATATTATTTTCGTCGAAATTAAAATTTATTAATTTGGTGAATCAACAAACAATTCGTTCATAAGCCAGATAGGCGGATTACAAGAAGCTGAATAAAATTCTGAATTGGTACACCCAAATCATTCATATATGAGCAACTTTATTTGAATTATGATGAACATATATAAAACGTATTGTGGTGAATTTTGATTCCCAAAATTGTATGTCCGATAAAATTCCTTCAAGAGAGACATCACTGTTTGTGCTGTTGCTGTTGTTGATAAGAACTTGGCAATCACCTTCAAAGCATGCATTTGTGAAACCTCTAATCCAAATTTGCTGCATTGATGCGAGCAATACAATTGCTTCAGCTTCTAGAGGAGAACTTGTGCTTTGTAACCATGAGGAGCCCCAAGCCTTAGCTAAACCTTCACCGTCTCGAATGATCCATCCTCCGGTTGTTTTATTTGTTGATGGATCAAAACTTGCATCAAAATTGCATTTAATGAGTGACACATCGGTCTAGTCAGGAAGATGAATTATGCCTTTGCAGCATAGGACGACTTGTACCGCTCAAGGAGGTTTGTGAGATTGCTTCCAACCAATGTTTGACATTTGCTTTAGCTTGTAAAACCACTCTTGAGGGGATTACATTGATTTTGTTAAAAACTTGATTATTTCTTTCACGCCAAATATGCCAGAGTAGCCAAAAAGGAAGAAGTTTTTCTTCCAGTGAGGCACCTTGTGCCAATTGAAGATTTAATAACTGAGGTATGTTGCTTTCCAGATCCTTTGAGGCTATTTGAGCGGGTGGTATGGGTATGTTGGACAATCGCCATGCCAAAACAGAGCATGGACAAGTAAATAGATTCACATATATTTACCATCTACTATTTTGAAAGTCTTTAAAAGTTGTTTCAAATGAACAAAACTTGTTTAAAGTCAATCAACCAAACACTAAACTTTAATACTCCGTATAATCATAAAAGTTAGTCAAAATTTCCTTAATCCAAGAAGGCACAATTGAATTTCTAAAATTATCAATTCAGTCAAACATAAATTTTAATGAATGTAAGCAATATTATAAACTTTGAACCAATAACACATGATTTTAATACAATCTTAATAATTCAAGATTGAATAACAGTAAAGTTTTCAGAAAGTTCTAACTCTTTAAAAATCACAAAACCAATAACACTTTGTTAAATTGATTATTTAAATAATACTCTCTATCTACCTATAACCTCAACAAGTGTAATGTAATTGTGTAAATGATGGTACGAAAATTGGTTGATTGAGAAAAATTGAGTTCAAATAAATAAAAATTTTATAGCATTCAACTCATTCTTTTATGAAATAGTAAATTAATGAGTTTCTTAGTTGAATGGTTGAAATCATTTTCCAGTTTATTCTTCTCAGATAGTAAAAAAATTAGATGAATCACTTTTAAAGTTCTTTTTTTTTTGTTTTTTTTTTTTTGACAACAAAGAACAATCACTTTTAAAGTTCGTAATTTATATCAACCATTTACATCCAACATGTGTACTTCAAAAAGAAAAATAACTGCTATGTGATTAGGATAATCAAATCATCCCAAGATATATAGTTTCACTAGTAATTAAGATAATTTTCATTGATTAGGATAATTTTCATTGTAGACACATCCTACTAAAACTCTTCGTACTTGAATAGCAATGTGCTATGCTGTACATGTGGAATACTTAGGAATGTGCAAAGGCTTTTTGAATCCTTTTAGTTTTTGGTCCAGCTTTAGGGGGGTGTATTGAATTTGATATTTTAGGAGCTTTGCTGGGATTTAAATATTTTAGAATTTCGGGAGATTTGAGTCTAATTTTAGGAGATTTTGATATTTTTGCAGATTTTTTGAGATTTGGGTTTTGGGATTTGATGAGATTTGATTATGAATTTTAGGTGATTTTATAATATAGTAAGGAAAGTAAAAAAAAAAACAGCTTGATTCAACGTCATGTGAAGAATCACATTTCAGTTTTCACTCGATCACACTTTTGTTAATTTTAGAAGAAAAAAAATAGACATTGAAGCTGAGCTCATACGACAAAAGCTTCTGAAACTTATGTCAATGATGTATTCAAATCAAATCTATTGCTTTAATCCTTCTATTGCTCTTTGTTGGGTAAAACCTACACCAAACAAACAAATTCTCAAAATCTTTAGTTTGTGACAGGTAAAAAAACACAATGGATGTTGTGGATTTTTACCTCAATCCAGGGATGTAAGATTTCTTAAAAGCTTGTGCAATGAGCTCAGCCATTTCTCCTTGTAGTTGAAATATCTTCTGCCCTTCTTTATATCTGCTTCCAAAAGCAGTATGTGAGATCACATCCGCAGTCATATTCACAAGCCAGGCCAAACATCGACTTCAAGAGACGATTCTTTATCTGTAAATAGCTTCTCCCATTGGCAGACAACCTCGCTGCAACAATGATAGAACGCAGGGACCATGTTCTGTAACCAAAAAAACAAGGTAACTAAAAGATCATTACATATTACAGTCTTAACTGGTGCAGGCAGCAGAGAGAAGCAATATCTTGATCTTCTCGATGTGAAAAGCAGGGTTGATGATCCTCCTTGTAACCGGCGATCCCTCCTGCTAACAATCTGACCAAAGGGAATGTAGAAGCTTTCTCAAAGTCGTAAGTCAATTAGAAGATACCATTTAAAATTATTCTAATGACAATTATGGAGGTGAAGAAAACAAAAACACATGGTTTAGGCACCAAAACACAACTAACAACAAACTAAAGTCACTCACAACTTCAAACATATGTCGTAACTTAACGAGATCAAACAACGGTCATATTTTTCACCAACTAAAAAAAAACACTTAGGGACTAGGTCGGACTAATGAGTGGAACCTTGCCAGAAATTGATAAACCATAGCCTTTAAGACCAACGTAATGTGCTGGATTATTTGTCATCACCATCATCTCTCTAACTCCAAGATCCCTGCATCACCAATCTTTGATCAATCTTTGCTTATTTTAAAATAGAAACAGTTAATATCAAAAAGATTCAATGTAATTTGTTGTTACTTGTGCTCCAATGCCGTATTCCCGTGAAGCAACGGGGAATGAAACACCCTCGGCTTGATCTGAATTGTTGTTGTAAGTACGAGGCTTGTGGCTTAGGTCAATGCCTTTACTCTCCGGACCACGTAAGTAGACAAAAACACCTCTCTCAGTTTCTTCAATCAATCAAGCACCAACAACAATAAAACCTAAACAGAGATCTCTCACCAATTTGATTTGATTCAAGTTTGATGAATTTGATATCATACCATCAAATTAACACCAATTTCATCAAAACGTGAATCAAATCTGCACTTTTTTTTTTGGTTTTTTGCAAAATCAAAAGTACTTAAGAAATTTTAAGAATAAGCTGTAAGGATTCTCAAGAGGTTAGTTACAAAACGGTTTCAAGCTTTGCTCAAGAATCAAGATACAAGACAGTTTACCTTTGTCTATGATGAAGTTCCAAATACCATCCATTGATTCCTGCAGAAGATGAACTCGATTACACATCAACAAATGTTAGGATTTTTCCAGAGTAAAGAGAGAAGCGAGACGAGAAACGAGAAAGAGAGAAAGAGAGAAAGAGAGAAAGAGGGAGAGAGTTTTCTCGTTAAAAAAAAAAATGTCAGTGTCGAAGGAAGTTTTTTTTCTTTTTTTGTAGATGGAAGAAATATTTTAAAATCTCACCTTTAGAGGTGTGATTTTGTTTGACATATTTTTGAACTAAAAAAGTTACAAAAGTCTCCTAAAATCACATTTAATAGATTTTTTAAAAAAATTTGTGATTTTTTGAATAACAGTAGATTTGAAGTGAGATTTATAAACTATTGATTGAATAACAAGTGATTGTAAATGACTTTTATAAATTTCACATTGAATAACATAGGATTTCATATGATTTTTAAAATCATCAATTAAATAACAATGGATTTAAGAATATCCTAAAATCTCTTAAAATCTTCAGTTCAATACACCCCCCTTAGTGATTTCGTAATATATCATACATGAAATTGATTTAACTGATCGACCACCCTCATGAACATTTAAGAATTTACATACAAAAATCTAAAAGGAAATTAATAGATCTCGAGTGGCACAATATCAAGAATTCAATTTATCCAAATTTTGGTATCCTTTTATAATAAAACGGAAGTACATAATAATGTTTTGTAGACTATATAATTTTAATAAGTTTGTTACAAATAGGTTATAGATTAATTGATAGATTAATTGGTTACAAGTTAAATAGTGGGTGCAACTTTAATTTATTTTCAGAAGATTTTATTACTAGAGCACATTGTTTTCAAAAATCTTAAAGAGAATATTCTAAAGAATCATTTGATATCATTTAACTTACCATATTAATTTTCTTTATAAAATTATTCATCAAATAAAATCCTTTGATATTTAACTTAACATATTAATTTGTTAATTATCATTATACTTCACCTCTCATTTTATATATGAGTCTATTTTGTAAAACAAATAAATTATCATATTATTTATTATAATTAAAAAATAGTTTTATTTCTGGATACACCATAAGTTGAATTTTTAAAAACAAATATAAATTGTTCAAACTATAAAATATTCAAGCTTTAGTAATATTATTCTTTAAAAATAATATTTATTGAATTAAAAATTTTACTGAGTAACGGGTCAAAATTTGAATATTTAAATTCAACTTTTTTTTTGCATTTTATAATTTGATATAATATAATAAAGGGAGAGTTACTATAATATTGCATAAAAGCTTCCTTATTACAAAAGTAACACACAATTGTTTGTAATTACTAGAATAAACTCTGTACCCATACTACCCCTGAAACTAGTGTTGAGAAAAAACGTAATTACGGCTATTCCATTAGTGGAAAAAAAAATATTGGGAACTGGTAGAAAGTCTACCGATTCTTTGGTGGTACATTTATCTAGGTGGACTGATTAAAGGTGTACGTCAGATATTTTTGGTACACTTAGTTGTAGTGTTGGTACACTTATCGGTCGACGTAGATGGTACACTTAGTTGTAGTGTTGGTACACTTATCGGTCCACGTAGATGAAATCGATAGATATATGATTTCGGTAGATTAAGTTCCCCTTTGATGATAGACTTATGTTTTTAGTGGGTATAGCGATAAACATAAAAGGGTGGGAAGATATTTATGGTAGACTAATGGCCTGTTGCGACAGATTTATTCGACAGCCTTCTCTCGTTACAGATATTTTCGGTATACTTTGATTGTTTTTTGAAATAGTTTTCGTAGTGTAGTGGTATGCTTCTTGTCCGTGGTAGATTTAGTAAGCATTTTTTACAGCTGTAAAGTCTTACCAGAATAACACGAATTTGTTTAAGCTGGCAAAGACAGTCTAGCGTTGCGATAGACTTATTGGAGGAAGATCTAAACACGTTTGCTGTTCTTCCGATTAATGGTGTTCATGTAATAAAGTTTGTAGCAGATTCATCAATCGTGTTCTATTTGTCGGCCGGAGCAAACGTCTTTTTCCTACTCAGTTTCGGAAATCTTTCCTCTGGGTTCATCCATGGAAGAGCAAGATATCGTTTCGGAAATCTATATAATTCTCTTTTTATAGGTTTTTAATTTAGAAATCAGATGTTGAGACGAAAATCTATAATAGTTGAGTAAAAACCCCCACAAGTGAAACCAAAAAAATAGACATAAGTCGTGAAAAAATAAAATGAGGCAGGGGAAATTAGGGTTTTCAGTCGTATGTTAGAGGTAGAAGACGAGGATAATATGGTAATTTTGGGTTCATTAAACCTAAAATCGAACGTGTACATACATATCAACGTGTATGTACATATGAACTTATACATACATAATGTTCTTGAGATTAGTGTACGTACATAACGTTCTTTTGTTTAGTGTAGGTCCATAAATCCGTTTTAATGAACAATATTATTGTAATTTTGTAGTCATCTTCAAGGAAAAATGGCTTTTTCATACCTCCACGATAGCTCTGTGTTGAATTCATACATTTGACTATTGATCTGACCTAAAAATACATTATGTTTCTGAATTATTGAATTCCGTACCCCAACTTCGAAATCAATACCCGAAGTATAAATGTTGTGCCATAACATACAAAAACGTGTTTATGGTCTAACTCTGTTAAGCTTCCGTTTAATCAAAATGACGTGGATTCCACGTGTGCGCAGCGATTCAAAACAACGTCGTTTTGGGAAAACAGAGAATCTAAAATTTTGGCCAAACAGAGAATTTAAAGTTTCAGATTGACCCGAAATTGAAAATGCCCAAATGTTAGGGTTCCTCTGCCACGAGAGAGAGGATTGGGAGAGAGGAAGAGAGATTTGGGAGAGAAATAAAAAACGACGTCGTTTTGGCCAAAATTTTAGACTCGCTGTTTTCTCAAAACGACGTCGTTTTGAATCGCTGCGCACACGTGGAATCCACGTCATTTTGATTGAACGGAAGTTTAACAGAGTTAGACCATAAACATGTTTTTGTATGTTATGGCACAACATTTATATTTGGGGTATTGATTTCGAAGTTAGGGTACGGAATTCAAATATTCAAAAACATAATGTATGTTTAGGCCAGATCAATAGTCAAATGTATGAATTCAACACAGGACTATTGTGGAGGTATGAAAAAGCCGTTTTTCCTCATCTTCAACATATCTTCTTCTACAACCCTAGCTAATATTGTCGTTGTTGTTCACCGGAAATGGAACAAGTAAGAGATGTTACTAGAAAAAGTAAGAGATGTTACTAAAACAACCTATGTAATTCGTAATTGTTTATTTATTTATTATATTTTCGAGAGGTAATGAACAATAACCACACAAAATTACATTTTAACTATAGAGGATAATATTTAGATAACATAAATATATAATACTCAGTTCAACTAGGTACAACTAAATATATATTTAGATTTGCATTTATATTTAAAATATGAAAATGATAATTAAGGTTTATACGAATTTCTTTACATATTGAACTATTAAAGAACTATGTTTAATCAACAATACAAGAATTAATCACTTTCTAATACATACTATCGTTTTCACATAAAACACTCTTTATAGTATAAGGAAGACTTAGTAAGTGATCACCTCAAATGAAGCAAAAGAGGTGAAAACCAAGTTTTTATGAACATTGTGTTATGGCTTTACTTGTATATGCTAATTAATAGTGATAAATTTTGTGGTCAACTACTAATTAACAATTTATATTATAGTCCAACTTGAAATACAAAAAAATGCAAAAGTTCAACTATGAATACGAGAGTACAACTGGACAACTATGGAGTCACAAACTTTCTGATTGAGTACCCTACAAACTTTTTGATTTCCTTGAAAATGTGAGGGAGTGTTACAAGAATGGACTCACACCGCACTTGTGAGCACACTAGTACGAGACAACATGTGGAAGTGTCGAGGTGGTGGTGATGAAAGTGAATTGAGTAACCGGTTTTGAGGTTTTATCTAAGGAGAATCCGCACAAAGATAAAAGATTCAACGAATCAGCCAAGTGAGGGGAAACCAGACACACTTAGAAGAAACACAAGAACAAGACGATGTTTTGAAGCAAACGACAAACCGATTTTTTTTATTACTTAGAAAATGCATCCATACAAAATGCTAAACCAAACGATCATAAAATACGCAGAAAAGGAAACTAGATATGCGAAGTAATGGAGGAGAACGTTGGAGTTTCTAGCTGTTTGGCATTGATGGTGGAGCATTGACGATGGTGGCTGAGAAGATACTCATGTCATTTACCACCCTTTAATCTTCATAAATCTCAAACCAATACCATCCCTTAATTATATATACCGTTATATGTTATAGTCATTTACACATGTACCTGATAATTTGGGATAAATTACACATATACACGATGCTTTTTGATTACTTACAAGAGTTACTAATTTTTTTGTTTTTCCTATTCACACATCCACCCGATATATCTTTTGGTGTGATTCAGATGTGTTGCGATGATAGAGATCATGATGATTGATACTCGTGAGTCGTGATGTATTTTCTTTTCCTAAAATTTGTTACCACACAGACATGCCCCATTGATTTAAGGATTTAATCGGTGACCTGACTCGGACATGCTCATATCTCGAGTACAGGAGTAAGGAGAAGCAGAGAAAGGGTGTAAAGTTACGTTAACATAAATTATCTGGGAAAAAAAAAAGGTTGCAACTGTCTGGCTAAAAAAATTGGTCTCAAGATTCAAAAGTTTTTCCTCGTCTAAATATGGGACAATTGCATTTTTAGTACCTTTATTTGCATTTAAATGAACTCGTAGACCTCATATTCGTTTTTCGAGAAACATAACCACTAAGGGTGCTGAAATTACAGTTGACCCACTTACGACCGAACAAAAAATAGAAGCCAAAATGACAGATTTAACCCGATGAAGTATGTAAAAGATATTTTTAAGGTTGATTTCAAATTGACGTCAAAGGGAAAACTTAAAAGTAAGTCTACTCCTTAATTATAGGTAAAATTTTAATTAAAAAAATTATAAAAAATAATTTGGTAAACCTATTGACCAAATAATAATCACATAGACTTCCTGCATTGTAATAAAATAAATTTACATATGAACTAGTCAAATTAAAGGAGGAAATACTAATTAGGTTAAAATTATTTGATTTAGGATTTGCTTAAGTAGACTTCTCTGTAGACTATTGGTAATTGACTTTGTAATGCTATCAACTATTAATTAGTTCTGGGTGTTTGGTCAGAACCGAGAGAACCGAACCGATTAAACCAATATGTTCGGTTTTCGACAGCATCTGTGATAGGATTAACAAACCAATCGGCGAAATTAATTTGGTAATCGGTTCCCGATTCGGTTCGGTTTGGCGGGGCATAACCGATCGGTTTTAAGTAACCGAGTTATATATACCTAATTTTCACTTGCCCTAATTTTACATACACTCTTTTATACTATCCTCGCCGCCGCTTTTGTATCCTTCTCTCTCGCTTTGCTCAAGCTCTCTCGGAAAAATCTGTAGAAGCTTCTCTCGTAAGAATCCATCTCTCAACTTCTTCTCCTTATCGCTTCTCTCATTTCGAAGTTTTATCGACGACTCATCGTTTACTTGTTGTTTTCTTTTGGTACTAGATCTGAACTCAGAAGATCTCCGAGTTCGTACCTTCTCCGTTTGAGCAATGGCTTTGGTAAGCTTTTATTACGCGCGATTCATCACTTCCTTAGCTCATCACCAAAAGTAAAACAACGTCATTCTCTCCTCCATTCTTCTTCTCAACTCTCTCTCTCTCTCTCTCTCTCTCTGGAGATTCGATTACAACAAAAATTGAATGTGTTTGGAGCTAGATACGGCGGCGGATTTGGATAGGGTGTTGTTTTATTTTTCCGTTTATGGATCTGACTGGAGAGTTAAGAAGAAGGTCTCTCTCTCTGTTTGTCTCTCTTTATCTGTCGGTATCGCTTGTAACCTCTTTCGCGACTCGGGTGTCGCGAGATCGTTTCTGGACGAAGTACTGTTTCTTCTTCCTCTATTGTGCTATCTCGTCTCTCGCTTTTCATCTCTGCGACCAATTGACTCGATTTTCGGGCGACAAATTCTCTTCTTACCTCTTCTACGAGATCTTCTTCACTTCCTCTGAAATGGACCTTCCTCGGAGGTATCGATCTTCTACGTTGTTGGTGAAAGATTGGATTTTTCAGATATTAGATTGGTTCAAGTTAGAGCAATATATATTTTTTTAATCTCTAGAGTCTTTTAAACGAATGAATTTGGAAAAAAAACATGTCGATTTAAGGGTCTAATTCCATTAACTCATGTGTGATTTGAGCAGGGCAGAGAAGGACAATGTTTATTCAAACACAATCAACTCGGAATCCTTCTTCTCTGATTTTTTATCCTGACAAACCAGTCATGGAGGTTGGAAGCGCTGATTTTCCTAATGTTTGTTCCGCTTTGGGTTCGCCATTAGCCAAGGCTATTTACTCCATTGATGGTATTATTATCTCTCGTGTGTAACCTGTTTTTGTTTGTTTAACCAATCGGTCATATGTGATTTATGATGTTGTTTCTTTGATTTTTGCAGGTGTTCGAGTTTTCTTTGGGTCTGATTTTGTTACTGTTACAAAGTCAGATGATGTTTCATGGGATATTCTCAAGCCTGAGATATCTTGACCAACTCAAAATCCTTTTAGATTAGTTACCAGTTTGTTACAGGTAGTTTGTTACAGGTTATTGATTAAGTTCTTTGCAGAAACGATGTACTTGGTAACACTTGGAAGGTGTTGTTTGAGCTGCGTTGGCCTGAGTTTATTGACCATGTCGAATCACCAGCTGATTGGCAACACCTTTACTGGCAGAAGCATCTCCAAAAGTATGCCAATTTGTTCTTTGTTCGATGATATCTCTTTGATGCTGCCTAGTTTTTTTGTTATCCTTGGTTTTTTCCATTGGTTGTGTATACATTTGCGTCTATGTGACTTGTCTGTTTCGTGGCAAACCTTTTAGTTATGTTTGTGTGAGATGGAGAATGAGAAATAGCTACGAGACTGATGATTATGTTGCACAAAGCAAGAATTGGATAATGGATTCATTATTGCTTAATCGATAGATGTATAAATAATATGCTCATTTTAATACAACAAAAACAAACCGTCTCTTATGTATCTATACTTAGTGGTCAAGACAATATACCTTCTATCACATTTTGATCAAGACAATATACCTTCTATCACATTTTGCCAAAATTGAAATATCATTACACTTTACTTCTTCAACAGATTGAAACATCATTACATTTTGCCAAAATCACATTGAGCATTTAACAAACTAAGAGGATCCATTCAGGAACTTGTCGACTCTATGATTAGTTGAAGCTGAGAGAAACTTCATGCAAATAGGAGGTTTAACTCCAGCTATAGCAAGCACTGAACTTGGCAAAGTCCAGATTCCATCTCCCAGAAGCCACTGTTGTCGCAAAAGCTTCAGCCTTTGGCGCATCTAACCTCTCCCAGACAAACAAAATAAAACTCGCCACGCACATGTCAATCGCAAAGTTAGAGATAGAATTGTTGTAGAAAAAGTTTAACTTAAATATCAATAGAAAAAGAAAATGAATATAAATTTTTTATAAAAGATAAAAAAAATTCAATTAAAGACTTTTTCAATTATACAGACTTCACACAGAACTCCAACACGTTGACTTCAAAAATAAGTCTAAGTTAATGACCTAACTGCCTAAGAAAACCAAAAACTTGATTTCTCCATATGTATAATATATAATCATGTCAAAAACATATAGAAGCAAGTACATAACATATATCAAAGAATACAACAAAAAAATCTTAAAAATTATTCACCAATTTGCAATAATTTGGTTTTCAAATAATGCTGACTTCATGTTCACATCAACGAGTAGACATAAAAAAGACTATACGAGGATAACTTCAAATGAAGTCTATTTCTTGGGGTCTATTTTTGCAATTACAATTTTACAAAGCAGACTGCGAATGAAGTCTACCATAACCGGTTGACTTCTTTTGTGGTCTTCCTTTGTTAATTTTTTGGTTAGTTTTGCAATTAAATAGATAAAACAAGGTAGACTTCAATGGAAAGTTCAACCGGTTAACTTCAAATATAGTCGACTATGGTTATTTTTGCAATTGACCAACCCATTGACTTTACAGTAGACTTCTGTCTACTAAGTAGACTTTAACTATCCGTCAACCAGAAAAAGTAAACTTCGTCGTGGTTAGTTTTGCAATTGACCAAGTTTGACTTTCGCCAAGTAGACTTCGTATGAAGTCTACATTAATGACGACTTCGTTTGCAGTCTGCCGTGGTCATTTTTGCAATTGACCAACAATTGCATTTTTTAAATAGTAGACTTCTTTTGCAGTCAACTAATTATTTTAATATATTTTTAATATATTAATATTACGGTCAATGCTTAAATAGTTTGGTCAATTGCAAAAATAGTCACTATGGAAGTCTACTCGTTTATTATCGTAAGAAGACTTCGTCCGGCAGTCATAACTAAAAAGTCAAGAATTTGGTCAATTGCAAAAATACACCTTAGTAGACTGCAAATGAAGTATCTGACGGAAAGATTATAATGCAGTCTGAACCATATTTTTTTGTTTTCAAATGAAATTAAGGAGACTGAAATTGCAGTCTACGGGCTCGAAACTCGATAAATTTTTAATTGCAAAATTGACCACAGAGTAGACTTTACATGATATTATGACGGTTAGACTAACAAATGAAGTCTACTTTCGCAAAAAAATCAAGGAAAATCATGAAATCTACCGGAAAATAATCTTATCAGTGGTTGTTTCGCAATGTCAAGCACCGAGGACGTCGTTTTTAGTCACCACAGAAGAAACCCAGCACCAATTTAATCACTATCCAAGAATCATGACATATAACAAGATAAATGCACTTGCAAATTTTCTTGGATTAAAATGGAGAGGAGATGGANTTCAAATAAATCAGAAATAATGGCATTTATGTGAATACATGGAATGGCAGAGGATTTAGTAGGGAGAAAGTGGCAAATGTTGGAGAGAGAAAAAGAGGAGTCCAATTTTGCAATTGACTCAAATGAGGGGTCCAATTTTGCAATCGTTCCTCTAAATATGGAGCTTTGGCTTACTTTATGCGACTGGAGAACTATTTAAGGGAGTCTACCTATGGTAGAGGAAGACGAAGCTGAATACGAAGAAACCAGCCATCTGCGTCAAAGGGCAAACAATTAAGTCAAATATTAGCTTTCTCAGTTGTACCACTATGTGTGTGTGTGTGTGTGTGTGAAAGAGACAAGAGGGAAGGATTTAGGGCTTACCGTAGTAAAGCAGGCTCCGTAATAAGGATACGCAGTTGGAATAAATCTCTCATACTCATTGTGTCTGTAAGGCCGCACCGGAATCTGCAAAAGCCCGCATTTTTGCATCATATGTTTTTGTGTCAAAGCAGATAATGTAGTGTGAGCAAAACTCTATGAGATAGTTACTCACCTTCTTCGAAAGAGATAATGTAGTGTAGCCTAGCTTTTCATATTCAACCTTAAATTGGAATACACCATAGACATCAGGAACCTTGAAAGAAGTATGAAACAAACCCTGCAAAATCGGTAAAAAGCAGGCTGAGTTCTAACTTCTAAAGCTGAAAGCAGCTTAAATCCGAAAAAAAAAATAGAGAGGACTCTGCTTTGGAGCTCAAAAATAAGTCACCTTCTTGTCTGCTGACAAGGTTTTCAACATATACGGGCTCATCATGTAAAACTGAACCTGCACAATTAGCAACATACGGCTCCCAGCTCTTTCCTGACCACTCATATATCTCTACAGAAAATTCCTGCAATGAACAGCCACATTAAAAGCTTGCCACAGATTACCACTAGATACCCGCGATTATCATCTAGAGAACACAACTTAGGGTGAGTCAGAAGATGTAGAAGCCATACCAGGTCATCCTTTATCCTGTATATCGCTGGCTCATCTGTTTCTCCAACCCTATGGTGTACAAGACTATGATAAGAATGAAACTATGAAACTCTCTTATCCTCCGATACACTGTTTTACAAGATTAGAGCCACCGGCACATCACCGATTCATCAACTCTATCTCCAAGCAACACATATGTCACTTTTACAATTCACAAACAATGCATAAGTTCTCAATCCTTTCTTCTCTGTATTTATATACAATAGTGTGAACTAACTCATCTTCAGCCCCACATGTGCCTCTCATGTGCTTATCAATACTCCCCCCTTTGAAAACAGCTTGTCCTCAAGCTGTGATGTAGCAAATGTAGTCAAGATGGAAAAACAGTGACTCCAGTCCTTAAATCTTTGAACTTAAACCACCAATCCTTGCAAAACTTTCTCTTCCATGAATCTGTAAAACAGAGAAGTATACCGTCCAAGCAAAGCACACAAACAAAACTTTTATTTTCATCAAACTTGGAACCTTCACATGAACTATGATGCTGAACATGAGTGTCTCTTTTTATAAACTGTTCCAGTGCTAGTGGAGTCCAAAAATCTTGCTTTATCTCTTTGTATGTAACCTTCTTATGAGTTGTAGCAAGAAGTTGTAGGTTGGAGGTTGTATGCAATAACATACATGCAGGGTTTCTGTAAAAACACACAAACCACTCCCGTTTGTCATTTTCATTCACCGTGTGTTGGGACTTAACCGAACTGTTTTTGAATCTCACATAAGTGACAGTAATCTCATTTGATGCAGTTGTTGTGATACGTTTAAGTAATAAGTCACACCGAACTGTTACTTGGCGAAACCAGTTTTGCCAAAAATGCAAAAGTGACAGTAATCTCATCACAACCGAACTGTTTCGCCAAAAATGCCACACCGAAAAGTAATAAGTCTTGCCCAAGATGGATGAAACCAGCCTTTGTAGACCAACAACAATGCCCATACCAAATTGTGATGTATCAATTGCAGAATCATATTGTAATTGCAATACGTTTTCCCACTTTATCATTGTGAGTAAGTACTTGTATCTCCATTTGCACCTCATTCTCACAAGTTCATACTCTTTGTCGAGCTTAAAACTGGCCATAAGAAACCGAGTATGTTCTGAAACTAACCTGAATGTTGCAGTCTTGTTTCTCTTCCAACTCACTCTTCTGCTCCAAGTGTGTGCATAGTCCTGATTGTGTCGTTTCCTAAGCCTTACCTTGTTTGGCTTATATTTGAACATCCATGATTTCAAACCTTTTATCTTCTTTCTCTGTTTCAGCTTGTCTTTATCTAAAGACATTTTACCAAACATCTTGTGTGTAGAACAGTTTTTCGTGATGTTTCTCTCTTCTTGCAACCTCTCAACATCACCATTAACATCAACCATCTTAATGATCTTGTGAATTAACTGTTTATCCACCTTTTCTCGATTTTCCAATACTGAACTCACTTTTCCCGGTTCAGAGTGTAAAGCATCAGAAAACTTGTTCAGGTTGTGACTGATATTGATCCAATGATGCATCTCGATGATCCTCCAAGACTGAATTCTCAACTTGTTGTGATTGGAGAACACCATTTGTTGCCAAGTTTGAAGTTACTGATTCTTGTGATTCTTTTTTTGAAACTTGAATCAGTCATTGAAAAGGTTAAGCTCGATTCTGTTTCACCAATCACTTCCTGATGCTGACATAATGTCTTCACTCTAACAGAGTCCTCATGCTGAATAAAATGCTTCTCTTCAGAGGGGTTCTTCTCCTTGTGTGAGCCTTCGTGACTTGCTTCTTGTAGCATAATCACTTTGGAATCAGAAGCTACCATTGATGTACTTTTAATCTTGATGTTCCCAAATCTCCTCATCAATCCTGATTTAAACTGAACCCAACTCACAAACTGTCGTCCTCTGTTAATTTCCCAGTTATACCAACTCAAGGCCTCATCACTTAAGCTCACAGAACCCAGTGTTAACTTCTCTGCATCATTATACCCACTGTGTTTAAAGAACCGCTCAACACGAGCAACCCAACTGTAGACACCAATTCCATCAAACACTGCCATTTCTACGTTTTTCATCAAGTTCTCTCTAAGTCCAAGCCTAATATTGCTAAGGCAAGGTTCCGAGAGTGAGACATGTACCTGATTGTGACAATCTTGTGATTGTGGCACCGTCGACTGACTTGATCCTCCGATTTCACGAACTGTTTCAATTCTGGGTAAAGAATTGAGAACAAGATCCAATTTCCTTCCAAGATCTTCTAATTTCTGATCGCGAAGTCGTAGCTCGTTACCCAAATACTCAATCTTGGATCCCATTGTTGAGCTTAATGATTCGATTCTGGTATCCATCTTTGCTTTCGAGTTTCGCATCTCACTCAATTGATCATCCACGTCCGCTAGAGAAGTGTTATGTTGTTCCTCCTCCGATAGCTCTCTCACCGGTGATAATCGCTAAGCTTCGTCTTCAATTGTGAAATCCCCAATTCCTGTTGTCGTCGCGTTCGTTTCGATCCGAAATCACGCACCATTTGATAAGAATGAAACTATGAAACTCTCTTATCCTCCGATACACTGTTTTACAAGATTAGAGCCACCAGCACATCACCGATTCATCAACTCTATCTCCAAGCAACACATATGTCACTTTTACAATTCACAAACAATGCATAAGTTCTCAATCCTTTCTTCTCTGTATTTATATACAATAGTGTGAACTAACTCATCTTCAGCCCCACATGTGCCTCTCATGTGCTTATCAGACTACCAGCCTGGGACAAAGAAGATAGGTGACGAACATACTAATGAAACAAGCTATCATCTGATTATGTATAGGAGTGCGTAAGCGATTAACATCTGCAGATTTGATGGTTTAAAGGAGAGAGCAAAACAAGTGAAAATGACTATGCATATACCTTCAAATGGCCTCTTTCGTGGAAGACCCATTTGCTTAGTTCAGTCACAAACTGTTCATTGCCAGATTTTTCGTATCTGGAAAAGTGTTAAATCAGATCAGTTAATCTTCTTTCAAAACGTAATGTGACATCTATCATAGTATCATTGACAAAAGAATCCTTAAATCTGTGTAGTTACGTATCATTCAAACTACAAGTTTCACTTGACGAACTATTTGTCTACTTACTGATTCTGACTCCCTGCTTTCTGGACACCAGATCTGATTAACCTGTCTCGTGCAAATTAAACTATGAATCAGAAACATCCATAAGCATGAAATTAGCTGGAGGAATACCATCAAACATTTACTCACCTATCACTAAACAACTGCAAAGAGCCTGAGATCACAACCCTGGCATTGTTCCTAGCCTGCAGTTATAAATATAGAGAGCTCAAGGTAGTGAATGAAAATACTTCTCAGAAGAAGAGCGCTAACAGCAGCCAAAAAACATGATAGTTCAGGCTTCACAGGAACATCGAATTATCCAGGGTTACATATATCTGGTTACAGAAGAGAGACAAACCTGCATGACCGAGACTAGCGAAATTGTAGACCCAGTGAGCTGAGGGGGACTAGACAACTTCGAGCTTGGGTTAGAAGAATAAGCTGAGGGAGAGGCTGAAAGAACTTTGAAAACCTAGTAATGGAGTATGAGGCATAGATTAGCACAAGTTAATTCCCACATCAAGGCATAGCTATTCATAAGAAACATTTAATATTGTAAATCTAATTAATGGAAGAAACAGGTATCTTCTTCATTCTTCAACTTACCAGATTGTTGGTAGGGTTCAACGAATGTGCAACTCCTGTGAAGAGAACGGGAGCCTGTAATTCATAAACCACACACAAAATGAACTTAGGTCTCACTAATCAAAAACCCCCAAAACCCCCAGATTTTCATACATTATCTTAAATCCAAAACCATCAGAGACATTTGTGAGCATTAGTCACATAACTCAGCTAGAAAGCAAGGAAGGTACCTCGATTTTGGCTTTTCCTAAGATGACATCAGATTTCACTAAATCGTCGGCAGCAATCAAGGTGTGGTCGCCGTCAACATCATCAGAGACGGAGAAGCTAGTATGATCAATAACCATAGCTGAAGAATCCTAAGAAAACAAACAGCTAATAAATCAATAATCCTAGGTCGCATTTTGTTCCCAAAAAAAAAAAAAAAAAGATAAATCCACGTTCTGAGGAACCAACCTCATCGAAATCAACCCCACACTATGTGGCAATGCCCCGAATCAGATCAGACGCTGAAGTATCCGCCGATAAGATCAACGAAATCAGCAATGGATTTCGAATCCAAAGATCCTCCAAGCCCTATATAAACAATGAAATGAGATATGACCAAATCGATTCCAGAAATATAAAAACAAAATTATCGATCAAAGAGACATATCGAAGGATCTTACGCTCTGTCGAGGCCATTCAGCTTCAGGAATAGCAAGCTTCTCACGCAGAAGAGCTTGGTAAATGCAAGTCCTTAAACAAAATCACAATCGTCAAGAATCTTCTCAAAGGAACTGTACCGGCGGGGATTTTCAATCTACCGCTAGTTACGATTATCGAACTCACCGATAATTTCTTCTCCGGTGAACTCACCGATAATATCTTCTCCGATAACTCGGACAAAATAAAAACTAGATCTGAAACATTGTTTTCGAGAGAGAAAGTGAATTAAATTAGAAGGAATCAATTTGATGTTTTTTTCCCACCCAAATTTAAGAGAATCCAATAAAACAGGAATCGATCGTTCATGTTTTTGTGTTTCTTTCTCTTCAAAATCAAAGAGCATAAGATCTCAAGAGCAATAGCATAAAATCTCAAGTTTTTTTTCGACCAAATTTAATTATAAATGGCATAAACCGTAATAAAACACACAACCCTGGTTTAGAAGTAATAATCAAACATTTCCGTGTTGTTTGAGTAAGTCGAAAATCATAACGTGTTGTTCTAGTAATAAACCTACTTTTATGTAATACTAAATAAGGGCCCGCACGATGTGCGGATTTAAAAGTTGTTTGAAAAAATAAATCCTAAATCTAAAACAATTTTCATAAATATATAACGAGATATTTTTTTTTCTAAAGTAAATATATAAATAATTTAAGTTAGAGAATATTTGTATTTACCTTCATACATTTATTTATATTTCTATTTTTTAATATATTATAATAATTATTATAATATTTTCAAGCTAAATTATATCCTACTAAAACTTTTGCCAAATATTCATCATTACAAATATTATTATTGTCAAATTTCAAAAACGGTTCACAACTTATTCACAAAATATTTTACATGCAACAAATTCATCAAAGCAACATCTAATAAGTAACCAAATACAATTTTACTCTATGTATTACCATTAAAAATATGTTCTTACACCCAAAATTATTTTATTGTTAAAGTATGCTCTTTATCACCACCTATAAAATGTCTTCTAAACAAATT
>NC_025693.1:12511893-12512459 GCF_000633955.1 Camelina sativa
GGCTCAGGTAGTGCCACCAGTGGTGGCGGAGGAGCGGCAGCCAGTGGTTGCGGATGTGGGAGAGCATGGACGTTATTTGGCTATGCTCAAGGAGATGAAGGGTCTGTTCACTGAGAGGTTTTTGGGTGGTACAGATCCTACAGCTGCGGATGCTTGGAGGACGAGTGTGGAACGTAACTTCCATACTCTGAGATGTCCTGTGGAGTTTTGGGTGGACATAGGGGTCTACTTTTTGGGTGGTGATGCTGAGTTGTGGTGGAGATCCGTGGTTGCTAGGAGGGTGCAGAGGGAGATGACTTGGGCTGACTTCGTCTTGGAGTTCAACCGCAAGTATTTTCCTAGGGAGGCATTGGACCGGTTGGAGGTGCAGTTCCTTCAGATATCTCAGGGGACGCGGTCAGTGCGGGAGCTGGACTTGGAGTTCAGTCGACTTCTATGTTATGGGGGTCGGGCCATGGAGTCTGAGGAGGCTCAGGTCAGGAGGTTCATGAGAGCTCTACAGGATGATTTTAGAGTTCATTGTAGAGGGAGGTACTATGCTACGCGTGCAGAGCTGGTAGAGACTG
>NC_025693.1:12512559-12518473 GCF_000633955.1 Camelina sativa
GATCCCTCTCGAGGGTACGTAGGCAGCCTTTCACGAGGTCCAACTATAACTTTAATAAAAAAGAAAAGTTTTGAGCAAATCCTTCGTCTTCATACTGACGCCCTGGCCAGGTGCACAGTTCTACGTTCCGCATGAATGTAATGGTGAAATAATCCATACTTTGCCTCGGTAAAGAATAAAAGCCGAGTCCATACTCGCAATCGCTCCGCATGAGTGCCGTGGTGAAATAATCCACGTCCTTACTTCGGTAAGGACTTATAAGCCGAGCCCAGACTCGCAAAGCTAGCAGGGCGCAGAGTGAATAAGCCGAAGACCCCGACTCGCGCACTCTCGCGATTCCTGCAGCGCCCACAGGGTAAGCCGGTCACGACTGAACGCACCTAACTGGTACGACAAGTCCGTCTTGTCTACTATCGCCGTTGCGGAGAATAACATATCCAGGATAAGCCAGGAGACGTCCTGCACCGCAAAATATGCCCCGCAACGATAAAGGATAAAACGAAAGCAACTTCGTCATTACGAAGAAAACAAAAATTCGGCAATAATCAACACTCGTGCAAGAAGGCAAATAACCAAGTTTATAAAGGAAAAGCAAACGAGTTTGCAAGTATCCGAAGGAAAAGTACATAAGCAATCAACGACTAATCATGAAATAGCAAAAGAAACGCTAAAGCAATAACAAGCAATAATACGAGGACATCACTCGTTTGCGGCATCATCAGCACCTCCACCAGCAGCCTCCGGGAACGGCTCGAGGTCATCATCATGAAGCGGCGGCACCACAACCCCGTTCGACTTCGCCGTGAACTCCTTCTCGCCAGCAGCAAGACGCGCCATCCTCTCTTCGGGAATAGCAATACCCCTACTGATCAACTTCGTCAAACATTGCTTAGTTCCGGTCACTTGGCTAAGAGTGAGTAAATGGGGCTGTTTCTTGCGTGTTGCGATCACATGCTCCCTAAAACGATCAATACGCTCTTCATGTGCCTTGATCACGATAGCAGCCTTGGCGCGCTCCTCCTCTCCGCGCTCATCCCTCGCTTTCCTGAGTCGCTCTGTCTCGGAGGTGAACTTGCGCTGAGATTGCTTGAGTGAGGCCGTGAGCTCCTGGACCATCACCGCGTTTTCTTTGCTTGACCGCTCAGCCCGAACACGCGCATCCTGAGCAAGCGAGGTCTCCTTCCTAGCGGCGCACACCTTCTCATCACAGTCGCCAGCGAGATGGTTGATCCAGCTCATCGCCTAAAGCACCAAACGAAATAATTTGATTTTGACTAAGTAAAATCCGTATCGGGGCGAACTGAGAGGTAAAATACAAACCTGAAATTGTCGACGAACGGCTTGCTCGTACGAGTCTTGACAAACCAAATCGCGAGAGGTAAGAAGCGGAACAGAGTCACCATCAATCCTGCTGGCGAGGTCCGCACAAGCTCGCGAGTTCCCAACGAACGCCTGGTCCTTCACGTCATAGCGAAAAGAGAATGAGCGATCTTCACGACCATCTTCTATCTACGGGTCGAATTCCCCGCGCCCATCTTCTGCGTGATGAGGACGCCTAGAACTACCTCCAGCATCGCTCCGGGGACTCGAACGTAACGATCTCTTCCGGGAGCGATCGCCACCAGCTGCTGAAACACTCCTACGAGACACCGAGGAAGGCTTCTTCGCGGCACGAGCAGCAGCTACCTCGGCAGAATGGGATCTGCGGTCAGTCTCACCCGCGGGAGCAGGAACCTCACCATCCTCGAGCTTCATAGCAACGACCTCCAAGCCGGTCTCGGCGTTCGGCGCAACAACCTCGGTAGCAACAGCTGGCACTTCCTCAGCATCGAACAGATCAGCGTAGCACGGCATCGGACAGTCCCCCATTTGCAATCCAGTCCGCGAACCTACAGGACAAATGTACGTCTTAGTCATGAGAGCACGAGAATCTCGAAAATAAGGATAAATCGCAAAACTCACAAGTCCTGAGATGTGTAAGAACTCTCGGCCACCGTAAAACTTTACACCCAATAAAAGCAGCACCTCTGTCAACGGTTCCCAAGTCGCGCGCAGCTGAAGATGGCGGTTTTCCTGCAAAGATAAAACATAAGATCAGAAAAAAGTTAGAAACACCAAAACGATAGGAGCCCAACCCAGTAATGGCTACCGGGGGTGAAGTTCCATGCAGGAGGACAGGTCGTCCCGGGATCTTCAACCGAAGCATCGTTTATCTCCACAAAGAAAAACCGCCTGCGCCAATCATGGATATGACTCCTCTGGCCACACATGATCGTGAGTCCGATCGCACAACAAGCAACGCATAGCCCCGATTTGTCACGTAGGAATCGAGTTAGCAACTCGAAGAGGTCCGTGCTCATCTTGACCTTCATATGGTTACCAACTATCGCAAACCCCACTGCATTACGGACGCTGGAAATCGACAACTGCGAGAGCGCAATCTCACGACGCGCACAAAAGCTCGTCAGAAATTCCGGGATAGGAAACCATAGGCCGCCATCGGTAAAATAGTCTTCGTAAACGCAGAGGTAACCTTCAGGGCAGTCCCACGGGCGCTCGTCTGCACTCGGTAGCACGAACCTCAGACCGTGTGGCGCTCCGAAGAGATCAAGAATGCGTGTCATGGAACTCCCGTCGCATAAGGTACTCCCGGTGTCACGGGAAACGCGCTCCTTATTTTCCGTACGATCTCTGTGAGGTCTCGGGACTCCATCACCAACGGCTAGACCAGCGACTAGTGACCTAGGAGAAGGTGCCGCAACAGTTCGTTCTTCGTACAGGAGAACCTTCCCACGGCGCCGAACTGGAGGGAGGGGAATCAGACTGAGCGCTTGGTCACCCGTCGGGAACATCACTTCGAGCTCCCGAACATCATCTACCGATAGATCAGCCAGATCCGTCACAACACCGTTTCCTTCTGATGGCTCCCACCAAGGAAATTCCCTTCCCGTCTCGTCGAGGTCCCCATCTGACGTGCCATACTGGTCATCTCNGTCTTAGTCATGAGAGCACGAGAATCTCGAAAATAAGGATAAATCGCAAAACTCACAAGTCCTGAGATGTGTAAGAACTCTCGGCCACCGTAAAACTTTACACCCAATAAAAGCAGCACCTCTGTCAACGGTTCCCAAGTCGCGCGCAGCTGAAGATGGCGGTTTTCCTGCAAAGATAAAACATAAGATCAGAAAAAAGTTAGAAACACCAAAACGATAGGAGCCCAACCCAGTAATGGCTACCGGGGGTGAAGTTCCATGCAGGAGGACAGGTCGTCCCGGGATCTTCAACCGAAGCATCGTTTATCTCCACAAAGAAAAACCGCCTGCGCCAATCATGGATATGACTCCTCTGGCCACACATGATCGTGAGTCCGATCGCACAACAAGCAACGCATAGCCCCGATTTGTCACGTAGGAATCGAGTTAGCAACTCGAAGAGGTCCGTGCTCATCTTGACCTTCATATGGTTACCAACTATCGCAAACCCCACTGCATTACGGACGCTGGAAATCGACAACTGCGAGAGCGCAATCTCACGACGCGCACAAAAGCTCGTC
Organism: Camelina sativa; assembly: GCF_000633955.1. Classification (NCBI taxonomy): domain Eukaryota; kingdom Viridiplantae; phylum Streptophyta; class Magnoliopsida; order Brassicales; family Brassicaceae; genus Camelina; species Camelina sativa. The sequence goes on from NC_025693.1 coordinate 12,516,113, forward strand.
AGAAATTCCGGGATAGGAAACCATAGGCCGCCATCGGTAAAATAGTCTTCGTAAACGCAGAGGTAACCTTCAGGGCAGTCCCACGGGCGCTCGTCTGCACTCGGTAGCACGAACCTCAGACCGTGTGGCGCTCCGAAGAGATCAAGAATGCGTGTCATGGAACTCCCGTCGCATAAGGTACTCCCGGTGTCACGGGAAACGCGCTCCTTATTTTCCGTACGATCTCTGTGAGGTCTCGGGACTCCATCACCAACGGCTAGACCAGCGACTAGTGACCTAGGAGAAGGTGCCGCAACAGTTCGTTCTTCGTACAGGAGAACCTTCCCACGGCGCCGAACTGGAGGGAGGGGAATCAGACTGAGCGCTTGGTCACCCGTCGGGAACATCACTTCGAGCTCCCGAACATCATCTACCGATAGATCAGCCAGATCCGTCACAACACCGTTTCCTTCTGATGGCTCCCACCAAGGAAATTCCCTTCCCGTCTCGTCGAGGTCCCCATCTGACGTGCCATACTGGTCATCTCCGAGCTCTTCCGGAATGTCGCCAAAGAAGTCATCTCCCAAGACCATGGTGTGGTACCTGGCAAAGCCAACCAAGCAACCGGTCAGTATCGAAACCACATCGAGAACGCCATAGTATGCAATACGAAACGGCCACACCCGAGTTACAACGTCCAGCAGTGCGCATAGTACGCACCATCTTGCGAAAACATTCGAGCTCACCCCCGTACGGTGTCCACCTTGCCGTTCACTACCTCCCATTCCCCAGCTCGCCAATTCACGTACAACTTCGAGCACACACTAAGCTCGCGCATTACGTAGATCTCACCTCCTCAAACACGCACATTAGCATTTTCCCGTGCCCAGAACTGCGAGCTCCATCACGTAAAACTCGAAGTCGCCGACCTCCGAATCGTCAAATTGAGCTCGCCATGACCTTGACCCCGCCGCATGTCAAGCCGTCTCGCCACTCCGTCACACGTGGTCTCGCCAAGGATCCCGTACGCAGAAGCAAGGAGCTTACCAAAACCTCGTACAAATCTGACCTTGCCAAGTCGCGAGCTCGCCAAAAGTCCCGCCGCTACGATACGCGAGCACATCTTGTCAAAGACGCACGATAGCATGTCTCTATCTCTCCATTCGAGCTCGCCCAAGCCTCGCCACCATGACCTCGTCAAACTCTCTTCCGCAAAAGGTCCATCTCGCAAATTCGAAGAGATTGACACACCCGCATCCCGACCTCGCCATTTGATTCCCGTAAGATTTAAGTCTCGCTACCAAGAGTCTCGGTTCCATTGTTTCGCCATCTCGCCAGTTGTAAAACCATCTCATCTCCGTGCTCTCCATCACCTCGCCAACACTCAACGTGATCTCGCACGCTGATACGCTCACCTCACCACCTTATCATGAGCGAGCCCGCCAGTCACAGTATCGCACAACGCAATCGCGCCAACCACTCCACCGCACTCACCACCTCGCCCGTGCAACGTCCATCTCTCCATCTGGTGGTACGCGCATCCCGCAGAGTCATCACGCAAAGTCATCTCGCCCCGCGCCCCGAACAAACAAGTTTGCCAAAGTCCCGATTTTGCAACCTCGTCTCAGCGTCATTCCAGTTCACTACCTCGTCACAGCCCCGATCACGCACCGGAACAACAACCCCACGACCAGGAATCTCGACAAAGAACCAAAACGCTAAGAGCTCGCCACCGTACGGAGTCAGATGCGTCATCTTATACGCAAAACAATCTCCCAAATAGCTACGGCACTGGATAGCTGTCATAACCCTCAGCTCACATCACGCGCCCATCCGCCACAGCACATACGCAGCCACCTCGCCATGGAGATCTTGGTCTCACCTCGTATCAAGACCAGCTCGCCCCGTATAAACCTCGACAACATTGCGCCACCACCACACGGAGTTCCCGGACTACACTCACTGTCACGTCAGGTACGGCGGTCGAGACCAGGACGCCTAACGGTCCTGGTCCGGTTAACAAGCACGGCGGCACGGCGGTGCGGTGGTCGAGACCACGACGCCTAACGGTCCTGGTCTGTGCGGCGAGGTACGGTGGCGGCCGGATCGGGCGAGAACAGAACCACGCGCGCTAGGAGAGACGGCTGGTCGGGGAGCGGCGGACAACAACGAAAGAGCTGGAGCAACTCACCGATTAGATCAGCTCCGTGGCGGCGGAAGAGCTGAGCAAGCTTGGACCGGATCCAACGGCAAGAAGGCGACGCTGTCAAGCAAACCGGCCAGTTCAAGCGGCGGCGAGATAGCTCCACGGTATGGTCGGCGGCGAGACCATGGCCGGCGAGGAACAAGAGCCACATAACCAAATCCGGCGAGGAAGCTCTG
>NC_025693.1:12519327-12531532 GCF_000633955.1 Camelina sativa
CCGAACAAACAAGTTTGCCAAAGTCCCGATTTTGCAACCTCGTCTCAGCGTCATTCCAGTTCACTACCTCGTCACAGCCCCGATCACGCACCGGAACAACAACCCCACGACCAGGAATCTCGACAAAGAACCAAAACGCTAAGAGCTCGCCACCGTACGGAGTCAGATGCGTCATCTTATACGCAAAACAATCTCCCAAATAGCTACGGCACTGGATAGCTGTCATAACCCTCAGCTCACATCACGCGCCCATCCGCCACAGCACATACGCAGCCACCTCGCCATGGAGATCTTGGTCTCACCTCGTATCAAGACCAGCTCGCCCCGTATAAACCTCGACAACATTGCGCCACCACCACACGGAGTTCCCGGACTACACTCACTGTCACGTCAGGTACGGCGGTCGAGACCAGGACGCCTAACGGTCCTGGTCCGGTTAACAAGCACGGCGGCACGGCGGTGCGGTGGTCGAGACCACGACGCCTAACGGTCCTGGTCTGTGCGGCGAGGTACGGTGGCGGCCGGATCGGGCGAGAACAGAACCACGCGCGCTAGGAGAGACGGCTGGTCGGGGAGCGGCGGACAACAACGAAAGAGCTGGAGCAACTCACCGATTAGATCAGCTCCGTGGCGGCGGAAGAGCTGAGCAAGCTTGGACCGGATCCAACGGCAAGAAGGCGACGCTGTCAAGCAAACCGGCCAGTTCAAGCGGCGGCGAGATAGCTCCACGGTATGGTCGGCGGCGAGACCATGGCCGGCGAGGAACAAGAGCCACATAACCAAATCCGGCGAGGAAGCTCTGGCCGGCGGTGGAGGTCTAGTCGCCCAAGCACAAAAAAAAAAAAAAAAAGAGGAAGAGGGAGATAAGGAAGAGAGAGAAAGAGAGTTTACCTTTTGGAGGAGAAGGAAGTTGAAGAAAAATTAGGTCAAGGAGACATATTTATATGGGGGGACCAGCAAGTTGACCAAGAAAACCCTAGTTTCGAAGTTGTTTCTATTTCCCGTGCCTCGGGAAACGTGCAAAGCATAGAAAGCTCCCGTTTAGGGCCCAACGGACCTCGAAAAACGTGCCCGACGCACTGTTCATCCAGGAATCCCCCGGATACCTCGAAAAACGTGCCCGACGCACTGTTCATCCCGGAATCTCCCGGATTCCTCGAAAAACATGCACGGTGCACTATTCATCCCGGAGTCTCCCGGACTCCCTGAAAAATGTGCGCAATGCACTATCTATCCAGAAATCTTCCCGAAGGCCTTCAAGCTTTTAAAATCTTCTGTTCTTCCTGCAAGACGGACCTAGAGACACAGAACTGTAACCGACGGGCTCAAGCAAGCCATCGCACATCGGACTAAGGGGGGGACCATTGTTGGATATGGGCCTTGCCCCCAACATTCTTAAAGCCCAAACAGAAGATTCTGAAGAGATTTTGGGCCAAGAGTCTTGGATCAGGCCCAACAGGCCGCAGGGGCAAAATCGTCATTTTACCCGAAGACAGAAGAAACCCTAGATCAAGGTCCCACTATAAATACCTGACATCATTGTCAGGAAAAGGGATCCGAATTTTGGTCAATTAGAAAGAGAAAAGGCTGTTAATTTCGTATTAAGCATTTGAGCTCCCTAATTGTCATTTTCTGTAAACCCTTTCTGAAAAATTCTTACGTTAAATAAAAGGGCCAGATCCGATTCATCCCACTTTACTCTTTACCATTTGTATTGTCGATTTCATACATCAACAACTAACAGTTAAAGGGCAAAAGAGTCATCAATAGTGATCTTTGTGTTAAATGTTATAACTTCTACTGTTCTAATGCCTAAATCTGAATCTCTCTCCTAAAAAGTACCTATTTTTATAAATTTCCCTAAAATTAAACGAGATGAAATTTTTTGTTACTTTAAATTTAAAAAAGCAAAAAAAATCTTTTACAAACGATCGTGTAAAAACTAGATGAAATAGGTATTATCGGTTTGTAAACTGCTGTTCCACGATCTCCACCTTTTTTTTTGTTTTTCTTGTAACATATCTACAGTATATAAAAAAACACTCGATACTAACTGTTCTTCTTCTCCACAATCTAAAATTCTCTGTTTCCCAACAATGGAACAAAATAAACATCTTAGCTTTCTTCCTTCTCTAGTTCCGGTTTCATGCAACTTTTATCGGGTTTAAAACAAAAACTGAAGTTAATGTTGATATTCACAGACATGGCCAAAAAATCCAAAGGTAAATAATCGGATCGCTCTTCTTCTATTTTTCTTCTCTCGGCCGTTTTGATTCTAAGCTCTGCTATCTAGATCGAAACTGATTGTTCTTTGTCTTTGTCTTTCTATTTACAATTTATGTTTTCAGATCTCACAACTTTGGTTCAGTTTGTTCATCGTCGTGTTATATACTCATCAAACTCATCTTCTTATTTGTTCAAGGATTTGAGGATCTAACTTTCAACCCACAGAAGAGTAAGAACGATGTGCAAATCCCCCTTTTTTTTATTTTAATTTTACTAAACTCTCATGTTTTTATTCTTTTTAATTTCTATCCAATTTATTTTATTAATTTTTCTTGACATACCTGTAAGTTTCCTTTTTTCTTTTTCTACCATACATAATAGATAATACTGTAGATTGTTGACGTGGAAGGCTTAAAGGGGTGAAGGTTTATTCATCTGGACAGAGATAGCAAAATAAGGAGATGACTTCGTAAGGACCATTGACTCCAACGAAATGCCAAGGTATGCAGATCATTCTTGCAGCCCAAAACATTTTTGAAAAATTGCAAATATGAAGGTGAATTGGTCTCTTTTTTCTTTTTCAGGTGAGGTTCAATGGAATCATGTATACACTAAATTTGGAGTTTAAATCAAAAAAACCAAGGTATGAAAACTGTTAAATCTTCCAACTCTCTATTTCTTACTGGTTTTAGAATGCTGTACTATAATCAGCACTGTTAAAGAGTGTATCCCTTTAATCATATCCTACACTATAATCAGCACTGTTTAAAGATTGTATCTCTTTTAATCATATCTTTTTTTACAATTTGATTTCTAATTTACTTCAGCTTTTTTTATCTTTGCCATGTTTTAAAACATGGCAAAAATTCCTACAAAATTCCTACAAAAATTCCTACAAGAAAACATCACGTTTTCCTACAAAATTTCCTACGAAATGTTTGGTAGGAAAAATTTCCTACCAAAAACCTACCTGATTTTGACGAAACGCAATTTTCGTAGGAAGAACGAAGATAATTTCCTACAAAAATAATATGAGAAAATCGTAGGAAATTTTTTACGAAAATTCTACAAATAATTTGGTTGAAGGAAAAATTTTGTAGGAAAACTGAAAGTATATAGAAGGAAAAGATGTTGAATGAATTTGGTAGGAATGTTTATTTCAAATTTCTTACAAATAATTTGGTTGAAGGGAAATTCGTAGGAAACCAGAAGGAATATAAAAGGAGAAGACGTAGAATGAATATGGTAGGAAAAATTATTTCGAAATTCCTACAAAAGAAATGTGGTAATAAATTAAAAATAAAAATAAAAAAGCTTTGTAGTAATAATTTGGTAGGAAAATTGATAAAAACCCTAGATCTAAAAACTCTACGCTCCAGCCTCCATCTCATTACTTTCTCAACTTCTTCTTCTTTTCTTTATTTTCTTGGGTCAAGATGTAAGAAATTGATAATGTGGAAGCATTAAAGAAAGCTGCAAGAAGTGCATAGATAAACAGAAATTTCATGGTCATGTGGTGAGTTGGTGACACGACATGGATCTTACGCCAAAGGAAAAGCCTTTCAAGAATGTCAACATGACATAAATTAAAGCTCAAGTCTTATCAACACAACAAAAAGCTCAACATAAGTTATATGTGTGGTCAACCGTCAACTTCTTCTACAAAAGTGATTTTCCCTTCTGAGCTTTTTAAACCATAATCATATTATATATTTTCGTTAGTTAGTTTATGTATTGCACAAACAGTAAAAAAGATGTTACACCGTATATGTAATATCGCACATATGACTTTAATACAAATAGTGAGGATGGGTTAGCAATTGACCTTAATTAGATACATGTCTGTATCAGTTTGGCCAAATTAAGGCGGAGTAATGATACAACAGTATACGACACAAAACCACACCAACTCTCTCCTGTGAAAACCAAGAAAAAAAGGACTAAACCAAATCAACACACAGCAAACATGAAATGAAACAGAAGACGAAAGCGTCTGCACAAGAATCTCATCATCATGAAGAAACTTAGAACTGATAAACACAATCTTTCAAGGCTCCACAATATTAGGATCCAACCCTCTCGCCTTCCTCGTCTTACCCACAAACAGATCCTTGGATTTGATCAAACCAGGAACGCAACCCGAGACTGTCAAGAATGGGAACTGAGCCACTGATTCCTTTCTTCCTAAAGATATTATGGCAATATCTGGACCAGGCTTGTAACTCGACATCTTCTTATGGTTCCCACCAGACATCAACAGCTTTATGTTCTTTGTAGCCACAGAGGCGTGTTTCTCAGCAATGTAGCCTTGTTTCATCTCCTGTCATAGTAATGACATATATCAGCTGACATGTTATAGTAACTAAAGAAAGAAGAAAAACACTCTGATATTACTAAATATGTGACAACACTAACCGGGACATCAGTAATATCACCAATTGCGAATACATTCTTGCGACCCTTAACTCTCAAGTACTCATCAACCATCAGCCTTCCTTTGCCATCCAAGTTATCTTTCAGAAAAGTTCCTTTAAGCCATTCTGAAGACAAAGGTTTACCGATGCAGAGGAAGTGGCAATCTGCATGTATCGTTTCACCTCCTGATGTTTTGTATGTTTTATTTCCGTCAGAAGCTGAATTCAAATCAACCCTTTGGTTCAATATCACTTCAACTCTCTTGGACTTCATCCAATCAAATGCCTTGTCTGCAGCTTTTTGACCAACAAACTCCAGCAATCTCGGTCCATTGTGTACAATGGTAACCTTCTTCTCAGGGAAATCGACAGCTATTTCCGCAGCAAGCTCCACACCCGACGGGCCTCCACCAACAATCAGAATCGACTCAGAGGACTTGATCTTCTCATACTCTGCAACCAAATAGTTCCAAGTGTAAGAAAACATAAACCAAACTATCCATAGTTCCTCGGATACGATTCGACGGCCAAATCTCAATATGTGGAAAGCCTTCGATGGCTCCCGGATACTCAAATCACATTCTAATGTCAAAAATAGGCCAGACCAAGTTCTACATCCTAATTCACAAAGCTTATTTACACACAAGAGCTCAATATCTAAGCTAACAGATAGCACAGGACAGATGACAGATCACGCTTGCTTCATTCTCAAAACAACTCAAGGAACAGAAACAAGAAAAAACAAACAACAAACTTAAGAAAATCGAAGAAAGATCATATATATATATATATATATATATATATATATATATACCTGCTTGGTATTGAGAAAGCTTCTCTTGCCTAGTTTTGGGAAGCACATCATTGTGACCAGTAGCAATGACAAGGTAATCATAACCAAAGACAAGCCCATCAGCGGTAACAACATCAGTGTCTGTGATATTAACAGCTGGAGAAGTCACAACACGGCCGTTTTGTAAATACTTGTTGTGGTTTATCACTGATCTTTCAGCAAAAGATGGCTCCACCATTGACCTTAAACTTGCCCATGTAATCTCAAAATACTCCTTCCTATTATTACCAAACACATTTTACTAATCAAACTAAGCCATGTCCTAATCGGGATTAATCAAAGATTAAGACAAAATAAATCACAGTTTATTCTGTAATCAAGATTAAAATGGGGTGACTAAAGAATTAATAAACAAGCTTACGGATCGATGAGGGTGAGATCGGAATCGAACTGAAGCAATTTAGAGGTAAGAGAGCCGGCGACTCCGCCGCCGATAACCACCACTCTCCGCCCCTTTGATGATTCAGGTTCTGTTCTTTCCATATCTTCGCGATTTCAAATCCGACTTGTTAAAAATGCTTCTCGAATGTTCTCCGATTTTGATTTCAACTACTGTACATACATACAGACACAGCTGTATAAATAAATAGGTTTGTTAAAGTTGATGGAGAGGAGAAGGAATAAAAACTTAGGGGGTTATTGGATGTATGATTTTGATGGATTTGGAAATCCAAACAAAAATCATGTGTTATTCAATCATTGATTTTAAAATACTTATCAAAATCATGTGTTATTGGTTCTGTCATTTACAAATACTTTTTAAAATCTCTTGTTATTCATTTTAATGATTTGTTTTTGGATTTCAAATTCCACATTATGTTTTATATGGATTTCAATGGATTTGATAGTGTAAAATGGAATGATTGAAATCCAAGAATAAAACATGTTATTTCAAAATCCATCTATTTTGATTTCTAAAATTTACAATTTCATATGGATTTAGAAATCACCTCTCCAATAACAGTCCTAATTGTGTGGTTAAGACCATCATTAACGGTAAGTACTCATACAAGTACTTCATAAATATTATTTTAACTAGTACTAACCCGCGGAAAACCGCGGGCTAAACTTTTTTTAAATAAAAATTTGTAATAATTTATTTTATTATTATGTTATTTATAATAGTTTGTGATTAAAAATTTGGTTTGCTTATATTCTAATTTTTGTATTTTAAAAATGTTTATTGAAAAATGTTGTGAATAAAATTGTTTAAACTTTTGTCAACTAAACACAATCCTTACTAACATGTAAAAAATAACAACTAAATATAGCTAGTAAAAGTTATAAAAAGCTTCTTTGAAAACAAAATTCATTGTTTTTTCTGTAGCTTTTTTTTCTTGTCTGTAATAATTTTAACATGTGGTGAAAAATTTTTTTGATAAAATTTGTAGCTGTATATTTTATTCGATTTGGTTTTTAAAATGTTACCTATTAATTTTTTTTAAGTACGAATTATTTTTGATTCTAATAGATTTTTTTTACTTTTCTACAATTTATTTTATTCGATTGTCCCAGATTTTCATTTTTACTTAATTTTATTTATTTAATTAATTAATTAATCTTAATTAAGTTTTTAATGGCAATTGAATGTAATTTTTACACATTTTAAGGTTAGTTTTATATTTGTACTTCCCAATTAATATAGTAGGATAAAATTTGTAGTTTTAGGTTTTATTTGATTAGATTTTTAAAATCTTAGCTGTTAAATTTTTTTTAGTACATATTAGTTTTGATTCTAATAGATTATTTTTTTTACTTTTCTACAATTTATTTTATTTAATATGTCCCCTGATTTTCGTTTTTTAAGTAGTTATATTTATTTAATTAATTTATTAATTTTGATTAAGTTTTTCTAATGGCAATTGAATGTAATTTTTACACTTAGTTTCATATTTGTACTTACTAATTAATATAGTTGGATGTTTCTGTAAAAAAAAAATTATTAAACAAATAAATAAATTATAAAATAAGAAGTTGACCAATAATATAAAAGCAAGTGTCATGTGAGTTACTCAGCTGGGTTCCTAAATTGCTCCAGCAAGTATCGATTCTAATTCTCTTTCCTGCTTTTCTATTACTTTTAAATTTTTTAATATGTGAGTATCTTAAGAGCAACTGCCAGTACAGATGCCCTAACGTGTTTGAGTGACGTCAGAAGCGACGTCCCCCACGGCGGAAGGATCCTGCCGTGTTTCCCCTCCCCCCTGATCCTCACTCGTTGCAAATTTCTTAATTTTTTCAACTGGGCTTTTAAACTTGGGATGTAGGCCCAGTAGTGGCCTGAACTTAAGGTGGAACATCTTTCTTGACTTTTCTTTTTTTCTTTTTATCTGCAATCGTTCCTGCCCCGGTTAATACAGTGGTTATTCAACCGTTTGGTAACATTTACCACACATAATTATTTATCTTTATAAAAAATGTAAATATTTCATTTAAATAAAAAAGAATAGGAACACGATCGGACTTATGACAAAATGGTCCCGTGAGAAAAGAAACAAAAAAAAAGTAAAAACATAGAAGCATAATTTTTTTTTTTTTTTGAAAGCATAATTTAGAAATCGATTTATGTATATCCATTTAACCAAAACGGCAAAGCTAAAAGAATTACACGTGTTGTTTTTTCTAGATCAGTTATTTAGGAACAAGAGTGACTATCAATTGAAAACCAGGTAACAACCCGCATATAGTGCGGTATAAAATAATTATTTAATGTTTTTACTGTAATTTTTATTTACAAAATCTATTATATTTATGGGTAATTGAAATATTTAAAATTTGATTGTATAGTATATATCTATAAAAATTGTAATTAAAATTTAACCCGTAAGAGTTATTATAATATCAATCTTATATTATTATATCATATGAACAAAGAGTTTTTAAAATTCATTTTAAAAATTTTATGAAAATATAATTAAAGGATATAATTAAGTTAGAAAGATAATATAAAAAATTAATTTTTGGTGTTAATTGTATTTTGGAAAAATACAATGGTAAATAAATGTAAATATTTTTAAAAGCTGATGACAAATAAAGGAAAGAGTGTCATGAACTTTGTAATGCTGACACCTCAGCTTTTTTGCCAAAATGTTCCTCTATTAATATATAGGGGATGTATTTTGGAAAAATACAATGGTAAATAAATGTAAATATTTTTAAAAGCTGATGACAAATAAAGGAAAGAGTGTCATGAACTTTGTAATGCTGACACCTCAGTTTTTTTGCCAAAATGTTCTTCTATTTATATATAGGGGATTTGAGGTTTTACTGTAATTTTTATTTACAAAATCTGTTATATTTATGGATAATTGAAATATTTAAAATTCGATTGTGTAGTATATATCTATAAAAGAAATTTGTATAATAATTAAAATTTAACCCGTGAGAGTTATTATAATATCAATCTTATATTATTATATCATATGAACAAAGGGTTCTTAAAATTCAATTTAAAGATTTTATGAAAATATAATTAAGTTAGAAAGATAATATAAAAATATAATTTTGAGTGTTAATTGTATTTTTGGAAAAATACAATGATAAATAAATGTAAATATTTATAAAAGTTGATGACAAATAAAAGAAAGAATGTCCTGAGCTCTGTAATGCTCACACCTTAGCTTTTTTGCCAAAATGTTCCTCTATTAATATATAGGGAATTTAATGTTTTTACTGTAATTTTTATTTACAAAATCTGTTATATTTATGGATAATTGAAATATTTAAAATACGATTGTATAGTATATACCTATAAAAGAAATTTGTATAATAATTAAAATTTAACTCGTGAGAGTTATTATAATATCAATCTTATACTATTATATCATATGAACAAAGGATTCTTAAAATTTATTTTAAATATTTTATAAAAATATAATTAAATGATATAATTAAGTTAGAAAGATAATATAAAAATTTAATTTTGAGTGTTAATTGTATTTTTGGAAAAATACAATGATAAATAAATGTAAATATTTTTAAAAGTTGATGACAAATAAAGGAAAGAATGTCCTGAGCTCTGTAATGCTGACACCTGAGCTTTTTTGCCAAAATATTCCTCTATTAATATATAGGGGATGTCGAGTTTCAAAATGATCTTAGTACTAGAAGTCTTTCACAAAAGATTAGAGAGTAGACCGTCAACAGTAAAAAATAAAAAAAAATCAATACTTTTGATTTACAACATATTTACTGATATGATTTTTAGGAAAATAAAAAAAATTAGATTGTGAAAATAATCAAGGATTTGCAAATTTGAAGCAAAAAAATAGTATTACAAAGGTCAAAGACATTAGCGTGTAAAAATCCTATAATATTTTTCTATATATATGTACTATAAATAGAACGTCTTTGTTGGATCGTAATACTTCTAGTTCTACTACCATTAGAAGAAAACAAAATAAAATATCTATTATTACTTCTCTCCCATACTATTATTTTCCTTCGTATAATTTAAATTTATTAATAAATAAATAAAACAACTATAAACATACGAGGTTGAATGGAATGACAAATGTATATGACCTATAAGGCTACAAGACTACAAGTCTACAACCCACACATGAATCAATCTGCTTAACCTATAAACATATAAATATATGGATTTGACCTCAAAATCCAAATATCTTGACCCAAATACATCCTAAACTTTTGGTTTCAATCAACATGACATATCTACGTATGATCTATCACAGTTTGTAAAGAATCTAAGAAAAGAAAAGAAAAGAAAAAAGAAGAAACTGATTTAAAGCTCTTATTTATATGACTCCATGTCACATTGTAAAAGATGTTTTAGATGTTTTATTTTTTTTCCATTTTATTAGATTTTTTTTCCAAGTTTAATGCCTAACTTGAGTTAATTAGATGTTTTATGATTTGTATTATTCTACAGTATTTCTTTTATTGGTTGAATTTTTTTCTAATTAAAATATTAAATACAAATGATGTTAAGAAAAATAGAATTAATGGTAATAATTAAACTTTATGTTTTTAATTAGAAAATCTTATATAGTGGAACAGAGCCAGAGGTGTATAATCAAATTAATTTAGATATTCCTACCAAAAAAAAAAAAAATTAATTTAGATATTGAACAGAAAGGAAGAAATACTATAAAGGATTTTGTCACGTTGAGAGATCGGCCACGTCATTAAAAGAATACAATAATATCAAATCAATTATTGTTATTACTAGTAACAGTGGTATAGAGAGACAAGCAGATAAGCAGGTATCGTTTCCATTAATACAGCTGGATTTGTCGGCTCTCACTCCCATTATTGTATTTATTTCACATAAAATTTTTATTTCTTTTAAAAACATACTAGGTATGGAAATAAAACAAATAATCCTCACCATTTCAGTATTTTAACATGATCTTGCATTTTCTAGTTTTCAATAAAGTATACAAAAGTTTCTATCATCTTGATTAAATATTTTAAGTTATTCTAAATGTTAAACACACTCAATCTAAAAGTATTAAACTGATCATAACTTAAATTAACAATTGTTAGTTAAAATATTACATTTTGTAAAACATCCCCTTTGAGAAACACCCCAATAATACCATAAATTTAATTTTAGATAGACTTTTTTCTTACAACAGATAAATATTAAACTTTTGATAAATATATACAACACTTAATTAGTTAAAATACTATTAATTTAATAGAAATTTTGAGTTTTGACAAGTACCTTAAAATATCTATTATTTTTTTTTCAAAAATTATCATATTTATATTTTTATTATAGAAATTTCTTTTACATCAGATTTTTTATATAAAAGGTCTCATAAATTTTATGTTAATTTAGGAAAAAAAAAAAGAAAAAGATGTCAAAATATGGTTATTTTTATTTTTAAATGAAAACCTACAATTATCAAGTCAATCTATTATTGATGTAATGAATAAATCTAATTAGTAAGAGAAAACACGTTGATTAATTTACTTTTAACTTACCAACTTATTGACAAAATAACTTAAATTGACTTNTCGCAATTAAATTATTGGTAAATAGATATATCAAGCCAAAAAAAAAAAAAAAAAAAAAAAAAAAAAAAACAAAAAATATATTTATTTAACTCTGAATCACATGTTTTTTTTTGGTTTTGGTTTGTTCCCTTGTAGATTCGTACTCTGCAAGTGAACTAAACACAGAAGACGAAAGAGACGAGACGACGAATCCAGAATCCAGAATCAGAGAGAAAGCTTCAGTACAATTTGGATCTGACTTTTTTTTTTTTTTGATTTGGCGGCGGTTCAAGTTCAATGCTTAATAAACATCGAGCAGTTTCGAATCTCTGGGAAAAACGAAGCGTGTAGGTTAGGGGAAAACAACAAGTGCTTAAGATTACGTTAAAGAGAAGAGAAGAAAGTTCTTAAATCGCGATTCAAAGTTTCCGTTTGTTGGTTTGGTAGAGCGATGGAGTCACGAATGGATCAGTATGAGCTTATGGAACAGATCGGGAGAGGAGCGTTTGGTGCCGCCATTTTAGTTCATCATAAAGCTGAGAGAAAAAAGTAAATTTGAGATTTTCCTCCATTGTATCTAAAATTTTTATAACTCTTTTCTTTGAAGATAGATTTGATTTTTTTTTTTTTTTTGGTGTGTGTTTATTATAGGTATGTTTTGAAGAAGATCAGATTAGCTAGACAAACGGAGCGTTGCCGGAGATCTGCTCATCAAGAGGTGAAATTTGAATCGTCTTTTTCGAGATTT
>NC_025693.1:12531559-12531927 GCF_000633955.1 Camelina sativa
TTTTTTTTTTTTTTTTTTTTTTTTGTGTTTTTGACAACATTGGTGAGTTTTCATGTAGATGGGTTTGATTGCAAGAGTTCAACATCCTTATATTGTGGAGTTTAAAGAAGCTTGGGTTGAGAAGGTAAGGTTTATAGTTGAATTTTTTTTTCTGGATTTTAAGGATATTTACTTATTTTTGACATGAGCTTTGATTTGGGAAATGCAGGGTTGCTATGTTTGTATTGTCACTGGATACTGTGAAGGAGGAGACATGTGAGTTTTACTTTCTCTAAAGATTTTGTAGTTAACTTGTCCTTTTTTTTTTCCTTTTTTTTTTTTTTTTTTTTTTTTTTTTTTTTTTTTTTTTTTTTTTTTTTTTTTTTTTT
>NC_025693.1:12532142-12559252 GCF_000633955.1 Camelina sativa
TTTTTTTTTTTTTTTTTTTTGTTGTTTAGTTCACACAAGTCAAAGAATATGTTTAAAATCAAATGGTTTCGGTTACAGGGCTGAGTTGATGAAAAAGTCAAATGGTGTTTATTTTCCTGAGGAGGTACTTTTTCACCTGGAAGTTTCTCTAATAAATATGATTTCGGTGATTGATTTGATTAGTAGTAGTCATGGTGATTTTGTTTTTTCTTCTTCTTTTTTGCAGAAACTCTGCAAGTGGTTTACTCAATTACTATTAGCTGTTGAGTATCTGCATTCTAACTATGTTCTTCATCGTGATCTTAAGGTAAAAAAACCTATGGCAATGGTTGTTGTTGTCTGAATCACTGTGTTATGCTTAATTTATGTATGGACTTATTTGTCAAGTCTGTTCTTGCCAGTGTTCCAACATTTTCCTTACAAAAGATCAAGACGTCCGCCTTGGTACGTTTTAGATTTATGATCCACCTAACTTGACCTGCAACAGAATGTAAGCGGATTTTAACATAATTATGTTCATGTGTTGTCTGCAGGGGACTTTGGCCTTGCCAAAACAATGAAGGCGGATGACCTAACTTCCTCGGTATGTTGTAAAAGTCTCTGTAATTTGTGTATGTAAAATATGGTCTAGGAGAACGAATTAGTCCTGGTAATGCGTAGCTTTCGGCGTTGTTAGCATACAGCTTGTATTTATGGCACATTAGAAATTGACCACATTGGATATGGGTTATGCGGTTATGCCAACAAACTTTGATGCATCAAGATATCTATTGCTTCATTTCAACCAAATGAATATTAGGAATTCTACATCAAAAGAGATAGCATGTTACTAAGGTTTACAACAGTAACGGGTTACTTCTCTCATTGCATAGCGCAAGAATATAATGGTTATTCTTAGGATTGTTCTCAAGCTTCTGAACTGATACATGGTGTGACAGCATTGATGTTTATGACTCATGGGATTTTATATGTAGGTTGTTGGAACTCCAAACTACATGTGCCCGGAACTGCTTGCTGATATCCCTTATGGTTTTAAATCAGATATCTGGTCGCTAGGTATATGCAACTCTATCCTCTGTAACGCTTAAGAATTTTGTTATTGCCATTGAAGCTAAGACTCTATGTTATTGAACAGGCTGTTGTATATATGAAATGGCTGCATATCGGCCTGCTTTCAAAGCTTTTGTAAGTATTTTTTAATTTCACTTAGATAGTCTAAATATTTCTTGTTTGTAACATTCCTACGAGAAGTTTCTGTCTTTTGAAGAGCAGAAAATTGTTAAGAGCTATAATATGGACTTGTGTGTATTACTGAAGTTTATGCGTCAAACAGATCTAGAAACCCCTGCATTTGATCTCTTCAAAGTACCTTATGGCATTTGCTTTTATGTGATATATGGTTTCAGGATATGGCAGGGCTTATAAGTAAGGTTAATCGTTCCTCAATAGGTCCATTGCCACCGTGCTATTCACCATCTTTGTAAGATTCTTTTTATTAATCTGAAGCCTAGTCTGTTCTTCTATATTTCTTGATTTGACACTTTGCCTTGTCCATTAATACCATCCCTAAGATATGAGCTTTTATAAATATGTAGTTGTACTCTGAAATATTTTATAACATGGCAGATATACAATAACATGTTATATAACATTTCTCTCCTTTTTTGTTTTGCTCTGTTTTGATATTGCAGAAAAGCACTCATCAAGGGGATGTTAAGGAAGAACCCCGAGTATCGGCCAAACGTATGAGTTTTTCTAGGACCAGAAACTGTCTGCTTGATGGCATTCATCCTCCAGAATGGAAATTAACTAATCATAACTTTTTTTCCTTCATTTCTGTTCAGGCCTCCGATATTTTGAAGCATCCTTATTTGCAGCCATATGTTGAGCAGTACCGTCCAACCCTTTCTGCAGCGTCTATAACTCCAGAAAAGCCTCTTAATTCTCGCGAGGGCCGGAGGAGTATGGCTGAAAGCCAGAACAGCAATAGTTCAAGTGAAAAGGATAACTTCTATGTGAGTGACAAAAATATCCGATATGTGGTTCCAAGTAATGGTAATAAAGTCACTGAGACAGATTCAGCTTCTATCGATGATGAAGACATCCTCCAGCAACCAGCTGAAAATGATAATGTCCAGAGTGTTTCAGCAACAAAACCAGATGGCCATGGGATTTTAAAGCCCGTACACAGTGACCAACGACCAGACATTATTCAACCAAGGCACCCAAAAACTATCAGAAACATCATGATGGTTTTGAAAGAAGAGAAAGCTAGAGAAAATGGTTCACCCATGAGATCTAACCGAGGGAGACCTTCCAGTGTACCAACTCAGAAGAATAATATTGAAACTCCATCAAAGATTCCAAAACTCAGTGACGTTGCTCATGGCTCCAAGACTAATGTAAATACGCCTATCCCACCTTCAAAGCTAGCTCCTGATTCGGCAAGGACTCCAGGATCAATACCGCCAAAGCATCATGTATATTCTCTCTCTCTCTCTCTCTCTCTCTCTCTATCTCGCTCTCTAGTTCCCAACTTTTGTTGATTTTCTAAGGATTTCGTTTGACAAATTCGTGTTGCAGATGCCAGTGATTGACTCTTCTCCAAAACTTAAGCCTAGAAGCGACAGAATTTCACCATCTCCTGCTGCTAAACACGAGGCCGAAGAGGCAATGTCAGTTAAGCGAAGGCAAAGAACACCTCCTACTTTACCAAGAAGAACGTCTTTGATAGCGCAGCCGTCAAGACAATTAGGAGCAGATATTCCAAATATGGCAGCTAAGGACACCATGAAGCAACATCCATCTGTTCCATCAGAATCTGAAACTAATTCTCATCAATTCCGTGTCCATGCTTCCCCTGTGAATACGCCGGAGCCAAAGAGAACCTCTGTTGGATCTTCCAAAGGAATGCAGAGTGAAAGCAGCAACTCAATATCGTCTTCGTTGTCCATGCAGGCGCTTGAGCTCTGTGATGATGCTTCGACCCCATATATCGACACGTCAGAACATACAACTTCTGATGACCATAGAAGATCCTGTCACAGTGAATACTCATCTTCATTTCCAGAAATATCCTCAGAGATGATGATCCGCAGAGAGGAACATAGTACCAGTATGCGGCTCACTGAAATTCCGGACACTGTTTCCGATGTTCAAAACACTATTGCCTATCGTCATCATTCAGAAGAAAGCTCGGCCACTCTGCAGAAAGATGATAGCCCTGCAACAATGCAGAGCTACGAGCCTAATGCATCACAACGACACCACGGTGATGACAAATTCACAGTCAAAGAATTCATCTCCTCTGTTCCTGCAGCTGCACCAATTCCTTTGCATGTAGGACCATCCCACCAAGTGAATTCCCACTCAGATAACAAAACAAGCTCCCACCAAGTGCAAGCGAGTTCCCACTCGGATAACAAAGCATGCCTTGTGTCTCAGAACTCAGCTCTTGAGCAGAACAACAATCCTTCCCATCTTCATCCAGTTGTTGATGATTTCATACATGTTATCCGACACAGCAGCTTCCGTGTGGGGAGCGACCAGCCAGTAATGGAAAGTGTTGAAGTCGGTGTACAGACCGTCGACATGGGGAAACTCATAAACGTTGTGAGAGATGAAATGGAGGTGAGAAAAGTAGCAACTCCCTCGGAATCACCCACCACTAGATCGATCATCTCAGAGCCTGACTCAAGAACTGAGACCCGCCCTGAAGTACCAGATCCCATCACCAACTACTCAGAAACAAAGAGCTTTAACTCCTGCTCTGATTCTTCACCAGCTGAGACAAGACCCAACTCATTCATGCCTGATGAGGAAACAACTCCGGCTCCAGCTGTGAAAGAGACATTGGACATCAAGTCGTTCAGACAGAGAGCAGAGGCGCTTGAAGGTCTATTGGAACTATCTGCGGATTTGCTGGAACAGAGCAGGCTCGAAGAGCTAGCCATTGTGTTGCAGCCGTTCGGGAAGAACAAAGTTTCACCTAGAGAAACCGCTATTTGGTTGGCAAAGAGTCTGAAAGGAATGATGATCGATGACATCAATAATAATAACAGTGGCAGCTCCAGAAATGTATCATGAAGGTAAAGTAACATACAAGCATTTTCAACCAAACTCTCTTCTTTGTTACTTGTTTTCTATAAAGTTCATATTTTCATAAAGTAACAATTCACTCAGTAAAAAGAATCACAAACAACAACAACAAAAAAAAAAAATTGTTCAATGAACACATCCATTTTCGAAATTTTGAAAGTACAGCCATCGTCATCGATGTTAAGTGTTTCCAATATTGTATATAGAGACTCTGGGATTCTTGGTTGATTATTTGTTCCTCTTCATCTTTCTGTTTATAATTGACTCATTGACTGTTGCAACATTTTCATCTAAATCAACGATATGGATATAGCTGAATCATGTCATGACACTCCATTTGGTTCTTTTAGTGAATCTGGCATTGGTCTCCTCACGACAAACAAGTTACCCGGTGATTTGCTAAACTAATTTTCAGATAAGATACTAGAATCAACTACGCAACACCTTGCCTAAGCTCAACTCTGTTAATACTATCTTGGTGGGAGATCTTGTACACCCGATGAACCAATATCATTCCCGTATTTTTTCTTTTTTTACCGTTCACTCTGAGAACATCATAGACTTCTATTGCATTCTCTAGTGTTGGTTAAATTCAGGAAACTTAGTTTTACACGCTAATTTAATCCAACACTAGAGAATGGACATGTGAGTTGAGCTTTAAATTTATGAAACCTTAAATAATCTACAAGTGCATGGAACACCGAGGAATACTTAAAGATCGATCGACAAAGATATAAGATTGAACACATCCTACTATATTAATTGAGAAGTACAAATATGAAACTAACCTTATAATGTATTACATTCAATTGCCATTAGACTAAATTAATTAAGCTTAATTAACTAATTTAAATAAAAAATAAAAAATACTCACATATCAAATATTAAAAAATCTAAAAAAAATTAAAAAAATATTTTCTCTCTCTAATAAATTATGAACGAAATTACTAATTTTTTTTTTTTTAAATATATAAACCAATCAGAATTTTAAAAACTAAGATTTTATATCCAAGTATACAATACAATTATTTTTAATAACTAAATTCGAAGATTTTGTTAAGATTTCAAATTCTCCTATCATTTTTATTTTATTTTATTTACAAATTGTTTAGAAGTTTCATATAATACTTATAATTAATAAAATGCATATTTTTCTGCATATGTTGTGATTTGAATTTTTTAAAAAAAAGATATATTACTCAATGTATGAAAATGTGTGTTTTAATTTCCACATTGGCGGGTTGGTAAAACTAAATTTATATAGATGATAAATTAATAATTTTTATTTACTCACAATTATAATATTAAAATTACTATTTTATATTTCACAAAATATGATGCAAGTACAACAAATAAACAATATAAAACTGTAATAATACGTCAAAAATTAAATACTATAATATTCTAAAATAATTAGTATTCAAATAGACTAATAGATTTACATAACAATTAGTATCTCAAACAAAATAATTTTTTTAAAAATAATAATTTTTATTATTATATTATAATTTTTTTAAAAATGTTGACCCGTGCTTTAAGCACGGGATATATCCTAGTACAAATTTAAAACTGGAACAAATGATAACATTAAAAAATACTAGCATCGTAGAGTGGGTTCCCGCCTAGTATAAATGAAACTTCAATTCAGGTTACTTTTTCTTTAGCTTAGAACAAATAAATATAATTCCATTTCAAGAAGAACTAAAACAAGAGTGTAATACTATAAACTGTAAGGAATAGAGAGACTAACTAGTTTCAGAGATTTGCTCATTTTCGACTAAAAACAAAGAAAGTAAAACCATAAAAAGTTGAGTTAAACATCGATCCACAAAGAATTAAATATTAATATTATAATTATTATTATATACATATATTATAATAAATAATTTCCGTGTTTGCAAATAAGAATTCATAAATATTATAATTATAACTATAATAAATATTGTAATTATAATATTAATAAAGAATTAAATATTAATATTAATATTATAATAATATTATTATATACATATATATTACTAATAAATATTATAATTATTTTAATTATAATATTAATAAAGAATTATTATTATTAATAAAAAATATTAATAATTATTATAATTATTATAATATAATTATAATATATATATACATATATATAATAATAAATATTATAATTATAATATTACTAAAGAAATAAATATTAATATTAATATTATAATAATATTATTATAAACATATATTTCCGTGTTTGCAAATAAGAAAGAATTAAATATTAATATTATATAAATATTAAATATTTATATAATTAACATAACATAATAACTTTGCAAATAAGAAAGAATTAAATATTAATATTATAATTTTGGACAAAATATATTTTCAAGAATTAAATATTTAAGTATTAATATCATAATTTTGGAACAATATAATGTGATGGTTATTAAATTCTTTACTAAATTCAAGCTATACAAATATTATAATATTATATTAATTATTTGTTGACAAAAAAATCATAATATTTGTTTCACAGTTTTTGTACTAAAATATTTTAAAGATATAAAACAATATGATATTTTATTTTTCTTTAAGTAGTAATCATTAACACAGTTTATTGCATATTAATTCTTTAAAATGTAACTCCCATGATGTTTGAAATTTTTTTAAAACAAATCTTTCATCATATGAATACAATTTAATGTATTAACTGCATTACAATTTGTGTTTTACGAAAAAAAAGAATAAAACACAGAAAAAACCTATGTTATATTTATTCTTTGAAATGTAACCATAACTCTCATGATGTTGGCCCCAAAAAAAACTGAAAAACTTCTCATCCTACTACAAATTTATCTATAAATAGCTAGACAAAATCTTCATCAAACATCATATTCTACTTCTCTCATAATTTTCAACATTTTGTAATATTTAACTTTTTTCTTTATATAACATTTGTAGGTTTTGAAATACATAAGTTGAGTCAAAATTTTGGAGCATATATAGAAGTAAACATGTGAAATGTGGTTATTAATTAGATTGATTTAGATGAAGAAGGTTTTAGGCACATAATGCATTCTCACTTGTAAATGTTGGTAAATGTTGTTTCAAATGCCTATTTTGTATATCAATATTATGATTTGTTTTTCTTTTGATCCATTTGATAAATTTTTAATATAAAAGTTTTAGTTTTAGATCATAATTCATAAATCCTAACAGATTTTATATCTTAGTCACAATATTTATGCTACTTATTACCCATGCTATATTTTATACAAGTGTGTTTGTATGTATTACCCATGAAAATGAGTTTAAATAAATATTAATTGTTTCGAATACTATTACTTTAAATTTGTTCCTTAACGTTACAACTGTGTTTGTATGTATTTATTAACTTTATTTCCGATAACTATTTCCATGGTCCTTTATTTTATTTATAGGTTATGACTTCGGATGAGAAAGGTTTTGCGATTGTTTAGGGTTTAGGGTCGGGGAATATTTGGACGTCTAACTGATATATATCTCATTATATGGATTTCCAAAGTCATGTGATTCTTCCAAATTCAGTTTTTATTTTCTTCCATGATTGATTGTTGATGATGTGATTATAGTTCTTACCCGCAAGCGGAGCAAGGCAATGGGTAAGCTAATAGTTCTTACCCTAAGCTAATCCCAATTGTATTAGTTATCTAATTAATGAAATTAATTAAACAGAGAATGAAGGAAGAGCATGAGTTTTGACTCAAGAAGAGGTTATTCGAGAAATTGAAGCTACTGTCTCGTCCTTCTTGGAGGTGTCTGGTTTTAGAAGATATTAATGTTTTATAGATTATGTTAAAAGCGGACAAACTAACACATAATGTACATGCACAGCCGCATTTTATTTTATACGTAATCAGTGTTCTTTTTCCCAACGTAAAAAATGTTTGTACGTCTTGATTGTGCATCAAAACATGAAGAACTCTATATATTATGGGATACAGACTAAATATTTTAAAGTAACATTTCATATTAACAAAAAAATTCAGTTTAATGCTTAACTAATCAATAGTAATTCATTTTAAGTATCTGAAAATACTTATTCGGAAAAAAATAAATAACAAACATAAAAATAATTTATCAAAACACAAAATATAAAATTTTAAATATTTTCTTAAATTTTAATATGTTAAAATTATTATAAAGTTATTTCGCGCATCGCGCGAGTCTACTTCTAGTATATATATATATAAATAAGTCTCTAGATAGTTATAGTGGCACATTTTTGTAGGGTGATCCACAAAAATCTGTACGTAAATAATTTTGTTTGACTAGATAAAAAAATATAAAAACAAAATCGGTCTTTACTAATGAAAAAAATCTAAAAATCTGTTCTTAACTTTTATAATGAATTATTTGGTAGCTATTTTCTTTATAAATAACAATGAATTAATGACCTTTTTCTGTTTTTTTTTTTGGTTTTGAAATAAGTAGTTATTTTTTAGTAAATTCAAAAAAAATATCGAAGTTTTGAATTATTTGAATATTTTTTATAGTTGGACATATTTGGATACTAAAATTTTGAGTTTTAGGAATTCTGAGTAATCCAAACTCGAACCCGAAATGCCCGATCCGAACCTGAAATCTATAAATACTTAAATATTCAAAGTACCTGATCTAAACCTCGAACGAATATTCAAACGCCCACCCATTTCACAATTTTGTAAATTTAAAATTATTTTAAAAATGCTAAAGTATGTTCCATATTATAAACTTGTAGTTAAAATGGTTAAAAAAAACATTACGTTGGGGCGAATATTCTTCTAATCAAGAATTATTATTCAGAATTCGATCTCATTTGCTGTAAATTCTTATGGGCAATCAAATAAAATTGAAATAATAGTGGAAGAATTCAATTTTTGATCCAGTAAATCTTTTTTGTTTTGTTAAAGGGTTTATCCAAAAAATCTTAATCTTAGAATCAATATTTAACCATTTAACACCATATATAAATTGGTTTAAAGAAATTTCTTGCCAATATGTAGGTAGTTAACCTAGTTAGAACTCAGTTACAAACTAAATTGACGTTTAAAGATCACCAAATAAATAGATTTACATTTAGTTTATTTTTCTCGTCTCACCCACCACATTATCTCTTTACGAAGTCTTGTTCATATCCCTCATAAAGGTAATGAAGTTATAGTCAAGCTATCACTTAATTTGACACTACCAAAGATTTAATGACTAGTAAATTTGAAAGTTACGTTGCAAATTCTTTACTAAAGTTCTTTAAAATATATATATTTTTTAAATCCCTTACTAAAGTTGATGCCTTGCTGATTGGGTCATTTTTTTTTTCAGCGATAGTAATTTGGGACAATTGCATTTTTAGTACCTTTATTTGCATTTAAAAGAGAACGTAGACCTTATATTCGTTTTTCAAGAAACATAACCACTAAGGGTGCTGAAATTACAGTTGATCCCCTCACGACCAAACAAAAAACAGAAGCCAAAATGACAGATTTAACCCGATGAAGTCTGCAATAGATATCTTTAAGCTTGATTTCAAACTAACGTCAAAAGGGAGACTTCAAAGTAAGTCTCCTTTTTAATTATAGGTTAAATATTAATTTTAAAAATTATAAAAAATAATTTGATTAACCGTTTGATGAAATAATAACCACATAGACTTCCTGCATTGTAATAAAATAATTTTACATATAAACTAGTAAAATTAAGGGAGGTAAAGCTGATTAGGTTAAAATTATTTGATTTAGGGTTTCCTTAAGTAGACTTCTCTGTAGACTATTGGTGGTTGACTTTTCTATGCCATCAACTATTAATAATTAGTCCTGGGCGTTCGGTCAGAATCGAGAGAACCGAACCGATTAAACCGAGATGTTCGGTTTTCGACAGCATCTATGAGAGGATCAACAAACTGATCGGCGAAATTAATTTGGTAATTCGATTCCCAGTTCGGTTTGGCGAGACACATAACCAATCGGTTTTAATTAACCGAGTTATATATACCTAATTTTCACTAACCCTAACCCTAATAATTTTCATTTCTTTCTCTTCCAACTTCTGCCTCTCTCTCTCTGGCGGCGATAAGCGATTCTGAAACTGAAAAAATCTGTCACTCATCAAATCATCTTCGTAATCACCTTTCTTCTTCATCTTCGCCATCTACAGCTCTTCTCTCTATCATACATGGTGTAGAGATCGACCTTTTAGCTGTCCAAACCCTAATCTCGAGTTTTAGACTGGTAATGGCTTTGTTGAGGTGTTTGGACGGGTCTGCGCTTCTCCTACGGCGGGTCTCTTGCTCAGATCTGGTTCCCGATGGTGCACCGTCGGTTTAATCTCAGATCTGCTTTTCGCCGGTGGTCTCGTCTCCTCGTTGTTCGTGTCATGGCGGAGCTCGAAGGTTGGTTAAGGTGGCGCATTCCGGGGCTGATTCTCTGCGGTTTGCCGTCGTGGTCTTTTTGATGTCGTGTCTCAATTTTGGGTCACGGCTCCTAGTGTGGGTCGCTGGTGGTGCAGTCTGAATCGGAGCGAGTGGCGGCTTGGTTCTTCTCCGGTGTGGCAATGGACTTTGTGTTCATTCCGGTAAGATCTCTCCTCGGCTTGTGGTCCTCCGGTGCTTTAAGCATTGGTTGGATCTTTTGGTTGTTGTCGTGGTATTCTTTGTTGTGTTGTGTGGAAGGCTAGTTGTGAAGCTTAGAGCATCATTATCGTTTGTTGCAGTGTGTTGATTATTGAGTTGTTTGGTGTTTTGTTTCATAAACCCCATCGTCTGAGGTTTGATTTATAACACCATTTATTTCCTTGGTCTACAGAACAAGCATAGTGGGAGGGAGGTCTTTGAGATTGGTCTGATGTTAATGTTATAACTGAAGAGACGATTGTGGTTTCATTAGAACCTATCATAGTGATTGTGATATTTCCATTTATTTGTAAGTTGAAATAAATAATTTGATGATGTTTCTTGTTGCAGCCATGGAGCTTGCTCTCCCATTGGAGAAGCTACTAGGTGGGGAGTTATTACATAGTAGTACATCTTTTAAAGATTAAGTGGCTTTGTTACAAGTGAGAGAGACTGAGAGCTTTGGCCTGCAATTTTATGACATTTTGATTTTTAAAAATGGTCAATAGTTAGTTTGATGCATCTAGTTAATTAGGTTTAGACTTTTTAGTCTTGTCTTCATCATTTATATGATTTAACAAATCCTTTCTTTGTCAAAGTTGTGTGTGGGTTTGTTTTTTATGTGACATTTTCAGCTGGGAAACATAGGAGGGCATTTGAATGTTGCAGCTGAAACAAAGCTCCCAAGAGAAGTAGGCTACCCATCACGACTCATGTCTTAGACGTCTCACCTGATGCTCCATGGTTCAAACTTGCAGGTTCTGAAACTGACATAGCAACGGTTGTCAAGAATTTTTAATGAAGCTGAAGCTAGTGAAGGAGGATATGAGAAAAATGTTCTCTCTCTTGAACTGGTTTTCATCAACTTGCTTCTCCGGTAGCTGTAGAGTTTTGGTGGTGAAGATGGGAAGGAAAAAGCAAGAAACCTCAATCTTCTTATTTTAAGGTCCACACACGATACACATTTTATTGTAAAAGTTTCGTCTTTGAGAACTAACTGAGAATTCCAGAGAATTTTAATGGAATTTTCTTAATTTGGTTCCCTTTATGTTGCATTATTGGTGGTGTTATGGATGAATTTGGTTAATTTGGTTCCCTTTATGTATGAATTTTGAAATTCTCAAATTGGAGTTTATGGATATGGTGAATGTTCATTGAATTCTGAAATTCTCAAATTGCTACGAGACCGATGATTACATTGCACAAAGCAAGAATTGGATAATGGATTCATCATTGCTTAATCGATAGTTTGTGTTCACGGAGTTATGTATAAATAATCTGCTCATTTTAATACAACAAAAACAAACCGTCTCTCATGTATCTAAACTGAGTGATCAAGACAATATACCTTTTATCACATTTTGCCAAAATTGAAACATCATTACACTTTACTTCTTCAACAGATCATATCACATTGAGCATTTAAAATCCTAAGAGGATCCATTCAGGAACTTGTCGACTCTATGATTAGTTGAAGCTGAGAGAAACTTCATGCAAATAGGAGGTTTAACTCCAGCTATAGCAAGCACTGAACTTGGCAAAGTTCTCCACGCACATGTCAATCGCAAAGTTCCCCACGCACATGTCAATCGCAAAGTTAGAGATAGAATTGTTGTAGAAAAAGTTTAACTTAAATATCAATAGAAAAAGAAAATGAATATAAATTTTTTATAAAAGATAAAAAAAATTCAATTAAAGACTTTTTCAATTATACAGACTTCACACAGAACTCCAACACGTTGACTTCAAAAATAAGTCTAAGTTAATGACCTAACTGCCTAAGAAAACCAAAAACTTGATTTCTCCATATGTATAATATATAATCATGTCAAAAACATATAGAAGCAAGTACATAACATATATCAAAGAATACAACAAAAAAATCTTAAAAATTATTCACCAATTTGCAATAATTTGGTTTTCAAATAATGCTGACTTCATGTTCACATCAACGAGTAGACATAAAAAAGACTATACGAGGATAACTTCAAATGAAGTCTATTTCTTGGGGTCTATTTTTGCAATTACAATTTTACAAAGCAGACTGCGAATGAAGTCTACCATAACCGGTTGACTTCTTTTGTGGTCTTCCTTTGTTAATTTTTTGGTTAGTTTTGCAATTAAATAGATAAAACAAGGTAGACTTCAATGGAAAGTTCAACCGGTTAACTTCAAATATAGTCGACTATGGTTATTTTTGCAATTGACCAACCCATTGACTTTACAGTAGACTTCTGTCTACTAAGTAGACTTTAACTATCCGTCAACCAGAAAAAGTAAACTTCGTCGTGGTTAGTTTTGCAATTGACCAAGTTTGACTTTCGCCAAGTAGACTTCGTATGAAGTCTACATTAATGACGACTTCGTTTGCAGTCTGCCGTGGTCATTTTTGCAATTGACCAACAATTGCATTTTTTAAATAGTAGACTTCTTTTGCAGTCAACTAATTATTTTAATATATTTTTAATATATTAATATTACGGTCAATGCTTAAATAGTTTGGTCAATTGCAAAAATAGTCACTATGGAAGTCTACTCGTTTATTATCGTAAGAAGACTTCGTCCGGCAGTCATAACTAAAAAGTCAAGAATTTGGTCAATTGCAAAAATACACCTTAGTAGACTGCAAATGAAGTATCTGACGGAAAGATTATAATGCAGTCTGAACCATATTTTTTTGTTTTCAAATGAAATTAAGGAGACTGAAATTGCAGTCTACGGGCTCGAAACTCGATAAATTTTTAATTGCAAAATTGACCACAGAGTAGACTTTACATGATATTATGACGGTTAGACTAACAAATGAAGTCTACTTTCGCAAAAAAATCAAGGAAAATCATGAAATCTACCGGAAAATAACCTTATCGGTGGTTGTTTCGCAATGTCAAGCACCGAGGACGTCGTCTTTAGTCACCACAGAAGAAACCCAGCACCAATTTAATCACTATCCAAGAATCATGACATATAACAAGATAAATGCACTTGCAAATTTTCTTAGATTAAAATGGAGAGGAGATGGAAGAAAATGAAGTTCTCATAGCATTGGGTGTTATTTAAGCTCACAAATTTGGGTTGTTGAAGCATTAAGAGCTTCAAATTTGGTTGTTCATGGTGGTTGTAAAATTGATGGCGGTGGCACAACTGTAAATAAAAGAAGAAGATGAGGATATGGATGTAATAAACATTTTCGCAAGAAATTCAAATAAATCAGAAATAATGGCATTTATGTGAATACATAGAATGGCAGAGGATTTAGTAGGGAGAAAGTGGCAAATGTTGGAGAGAGAAAAAGAGGGGTCCAATTTTGCAATTGACTCAAATAAGGTGTCTAATTTTGCAAACGTCCCTAGTAATTTAGCTTTGTTAATGGACATATCGCAATTTGTACGATATTAGAATTTTCATTTCAATGTGTTTTGATGTTATTGAGACTTTATTTTTTACTATGTAAGAAAAAGAATTGTATTTAGATTCACTAGCAAAATATATTCACATTTATATATACAAATGTGACAATGTCGTAACGACGCTGCGGAAAGAAGATTCTGCACCCACCTCCAACGTGCTTTACAGTGATTGTCTCTGGTTGAAGCTTTTTCATCTACAAATTATATCTGTTATAAACTTCTTAGAAAGTTTTTTTTTTAACATTGCAAAATTTTCATAGGAATAAAAACATGTTCCTTAATTTTGCATTAAAGGTAAAGCTAAAAGACCTACAAACTAAAGTACAAGAATATTGGTTTTCTTGAAATAATAATATGATCGTTGACAAAAAAAAAAAACATATTACGCTTTCTTTTTCTTTTTTTTATTATTATTATTATTATTATTACGCTTTCTTATTTGCAATAAGAATTGTTTTTCTTTTTTTCTTTCTTGATTTAATATACATTAATTTATCATATCGCATAAAGACTTATATATGTCTCATCACCATTGAACTCCATAGTAACTCTCTCTCTCTCTGGCTCTCAACGCAACGCACTAATCCCTCGTCGCGGCTAAACGCTAAACGCAACCGCCAAGATGACGGAGAAGGAATGTGAGCATCACCATGATGAAGATGAGAAGATGCGGAAACGCATAGGAGCGGTGGTGCTTGGCTTTCTCGCAGCTGTTCTTTTTGTTGTTTTCTTGGTGTGGGCGATACTTCACCCGCACGGGCCGCGATTTGTTCTTCAAGACGCAACAATCTACGCGTTCAACATTTCTCAGCCAAACTATCTCACTTCCAACATTCAGGTCACTCTCTCTTCTCGAAATCCGAATGACAAGATCGGAATCTTCTATGACCGCCTTGACATTTACGCTTCTTACCGCAACCAACAGGTATTCTAGATTTTACTAGCGTTTCGCGATTCAGCACTTACTAGAAAGTGTTATAAAGAATGTACCGACGAATAATATAGTTTTTTATGTTATACAAAGTATATAATATCAAATACAAATGGACCGACGAAATCATGGTAGTAGTCTCGTAGACCAATCTCAGCGCGCGTTTTTCCTTTTTAAGCAATTAATTTTTTTCTTGTTATAAGGTGACGTTGGCGACTTTATTACCGGCGACTTATCAAGGCCACCTTGATGTGACGGTATGGTCGCCATTTCTATACGGAACAACCGTGCCGGTAGCACCATACCTTTCGCCAGCGTTAAGCCAAGATCTAACGGCGGGGATGGTGCTTCTGAATATCAAGATCGACGGTTGGGTTAGATGGAAAGTGGGAACGTGGATCTCCGGTAGGTACCGCCTCCACGTCAATTGTCCGGCTTACATTACAGTCGCGGGACAGTTTTCTGGTGAGGGTCCGGGCGTAAAGTATCAGCTTGTCCAGCGATGTGCTGTTGACGTTTAAGCAAAGGGATCATCATTATTCTTTAGAGAGACTACTTTAATTTGTTGTGCTTTTAGTGTTTAGTTTAATTAAATTCTTCGAAATGTTATTATCCATAAAAAAAAATATTGTTTTGTGATATTTAAGTTTTAACAAAATAATTAGTAGGCCCACACAAGTCTTCGGAAAACTTACATGCTAAATCCAACAATTGTGCAAGTATTAAGTAAACAATTGGATCTTTAAAAAAATATTCTCCATCGTCTAATTATCAAAATCAACAATAAATTGATTAACATTTCTAGCATTGTTTGTGTATATTTCTTGAAGAGGTGACTTTTGCATAATTTTTGGATCATGTTTCTTGGGGACATGACAAGATCATATATATTCACTTGGTACTAAGTAAGCAGCTTTGGGTCAACTAAATTTCTAACCTAAAAGACTTTTGTCTTCTCTTTTTCAGTTGCGTGTGAACTTCCCAAGTAAATCTACTTTCAAAAATCTCTGTTCTGAAATTGATTAAACCTTGGATTATTTTTAATCGATCACCGGTCTTTATGAACTTTTGTGCTTGATTATTGAACAAACAAACGAGGGAAGAGAGACTTGTACAAGTATATATTACTGTATTGAAACTTGTAATTCGTGGAACATCTCTTTTTATCATCACTTTAGTACATTAGTTAGGTTTTATGGTTTATAATAAAAGTATGTAAATCGATTCAAGAGCTTTATGCACATATTGATGACTTAATACACGGGAGTGGTGAAAAAATCGTGGTCATGTGACATTTGCACACCTTCTAGTGCAATACGCATGACATTTTTTTTACTTTCGTTGTTTTTTTTTCTTTTTTTTTCTGAAATCTAAATTTCATTTAAATAAGAGAAAAATTACATTGGCAAAAGCTAAGTTCGTTCTGGAACGGATAAGAAAAAGTGCTTTTATTTTTTCTTTTGTTCGAAAAAAACTTTAACAAAGATTAATTTTAGAGATGCTTAAAGGGAAAAAGAAAATGATTTCAGATTCGCCCCAACTCAACTCATACTACTTGCCACGTTTTGTTGTTACTTTAGTGACGTTGCAATTAAGTCATGCACTATTGAAGCCTTCGTTTGATTTTGTCTTACCAAACTAAAGACACAATTCATCTTTCTTTTTTTTTTTTTTTTTTCATGTAAAGTTTTAATTAAATTGGCTCTATTCTTCTATCTGTGTAGCGTCTAAGCTGGCAGGAAACTCTCTAGTCAATACAGAGTCTTCTCTATTCAATTATGCTCTTCTTTAATTTCTTTTTTCCAATTAATTTACAATGAATTTAACTATCTTTAGTTCTGATTTATCAAGATTAAGAAATTAGTGGTTGTTTGAGCACTCAAAACAAGCATGTCTTGGTTTTTTTTCCCTCCTAATCTAATCTTCTCACATATTTTTTATTGATAAATAATCTTTTATCGAGATATGGATAACATCATCAATATTGTAGAAATGACGAAAAAATTCTAAAATATATAGTTGTCAATATCTTATTTTATGAGTATTTATATTTATATCTAATGATATGAATATATTTAATCATTAATTTAAACATAAGTCGTTAATTAGGATAAAAAGTGTGTATATTTTCGAGTGCTTTTTTGTCCAAAATTTTGTTTCAAGTATTTTTTCAGAAAAGGAATATTGACATATTTCTATGGTTTTTATGCTTGTAGGCAAAATATTTTATAAATCAATTGAACTGAAAAAAATTCAGATGTCGAAGAAATTGTTAATACTTGCAATTGATATTTACAAAAATTAATCACTAGCATACAAATATAAATTACGTAAATATAAAATGTTTCGATTTTAGGATAAATGAGAACCTCAATTTTATAGGCTAAATTCTACCGTAATAACATTACACATACATTTGCATATATAGTATCAATTTTTGATGTTCATCTAAAAATAGATTTCATTGTAAAGACCCTTCATCTTAACTAATATTAAAAAGGAGAAAATAAAAGGTTTAAGTTTGGGTTTTTTCCTCCGTTAACATGTAGAGTCTTATTACACTAAGATAGCTAGTGATAAAATATGTTGAAAATAGGTTTAATTCTGGTTTAGTTATAGAAAATAATAATCTGAGTTTGTAGAATTGTTTATTATGATTTTGAGTTGTAAGTTTTATGTCACTCATAGTGATGACATATATATACATTGAAAATTGTTCAATCTACTTTTATATATTTTAATAATCAAAACAAATAAATAAATAAAGATGTCCAAAATGAAAAATTCCATAAAAGAACAGATAATCTCCATTGGCAAAAAAAAAAAGAAGTTTCGAATATTTAATCTGGTTTTGTAAAAAGGAATTAGTAAGATCTGAAAAGTGCATGTAATTATCAGAAAATTTTGTAAAAGGCAATAATAAATCTCCAAACTAGAAAAAAAAAAAGATTTTTTTTTTTCAAAAATCTGAACATAAAGCAAATCCTTGACTCTTGACTTTTGAGGATGAGGAGTGAGGACATAAAGAAACTTGAGTCCCACGACTCCACTACACTATTTTCTCTTTTCTCAGCTTTTACTCTCTGACTCTGTTTCTCTCTAGCTAAAACTAAATAAAATAAATAAATTAATCGAAAACCTGATGACTTTTTCTGAGCAAAAATGCAAGACTTTCAAAGTGAGGACATATATTGAG
This sequence comes from Camelina sativa, assembly GCF_000633955.1. NCBI lineage: Eukaryota > Viridiplantae > Streptophyta > Magnoliopsida > Brassicales > Brassicaceae > Camelina > Camelina sativa. The sequence continues at coordinate 12,550,376 of NC_025693.1, forward strand.
AAAATTGTTTCCCAAAATACCATAATGAAAAAATAATATGCCCAAAATACCATAATGGAAAAGAAATTCTCTGATTGTAACTAACGAAAATAAAAAAGTTTCGAACGTCCCTATCTGTTTTTATATAAGAGAATTGGTATTCATGTAATTATCAAAAAAAAAATCCAGCAATATAAAAGGAAATAATAAATCAACAAAATTGAAAAAGAAAATTTCCTTTTTCCAAAATCCAAATTTCAAAAAAACAATTTCAAGGAAAAACCTATATATTGGTATTCCAATGACTTGTTTACATTTTTCTGTCATATATTTTTGTTTTTTCTCCCACGCTCGTACCAAAAAAAAAAAACAGAGATGAGTTCGATACAAAATTCCATCACCGCTCCCACCAACTTAAAACTAATGAGGCCATGACTCCATTACCCTTTATACTCCATATGATCATTCTAACTGGTTACATTTTTTTTTGTATCATTAAAAATTGCAATTAATTATCTCATTGCAAAATATGGACTGAGCATATTTTATGAATGGTTTGGATACTCACCAGTTTTATTCAGTATACGAAATATGTTTGGTCTCAGTTCAATTTGGCTACTTTTACGGTTTTACCTAAAACAAACCTATCCAAAAACTAAACAAAGAAAAAACTAATTGAATTCAAATTCCATCTAAAAACTATATTATTAAGCAATAAACTTTTTATTGATGGTCTTATCCACAACACACACATTTCATCCAACTCACTTACATAGAGGTTTCTGAGTTTATCAAATGATGCATATATTCGTTATCCATCGTGAAGCTTAATTTATATGTTACATTTTATTGAAACTAATTGAATTTTAAGTAATCTATGCATATTGATTTTAGATTTTATTTGGTATTTTTTAAAATTACGGATTTAAATATCACTTATTTCACCTTGCAGTACATTTTAAATTTATATTACATCATAAAAAATCATATTTTAATTATATATCAATCCTAATAGATAAAAGATACAATTTTCATATAAAAATAATATGTGAAATTTTTATCAAATATATATATTATTTATTATTAAATATTTATAAACTATAATTAATCACTAACATACATATATCAAATATGTAAAAAAAAAAACTGATTGTAGGATAAATGACAACCTAAATTTTATAGATAAAATAAACATATTTACATAACTAAATTCTACGATACTAAATAGTAATCTAAGTTTGTAGCATTGTTTTTATTATGTTGAGTTTTATGTCTTGTGACACTCAAAGTGATGACATATATATTGAGAAAATGGTTTAATTGACTTTTATATATTTTAATAACCAAAACAAAAATAAATAAAGATGTCCAAAATTCTATAATGGAAAATAAATTCTCTAATGAAAAGAAATTATGAATGTAACATAAGATGTGTTTTTATTTTATAGAGGGGACTAATTAATCTTAGCTGATTCCTTTTAGGTTTTGGAAAATTTTGTTGGATAAAAAAAGGGAAATTTTACAGCTATTTAAATTAGGAGATTTTGTTATCTTTTTAAAGTAGATTACAAATATAGGTTGTATGAGTTAGAGAGCAAGAAATTGAATTTGTTTATTCAACGGACATGAATTTGATTTTGAGCGTGGTCATATTTTTGATCATAACTATTAAACCTACTTCCATTCAATTAGTATGGTTTTGTAAAGAGAAATTGGTATCATAAGTATATGTAATTATCAGAAAGAAAAAAAATTCAAACGGTCATATAAAGGGGAATAATAAAATCAACAATATTGGAAAAAGGAAATTTTCCTTTATTCCAAAAATACTACAAACTATATATATTGTTTTTCTCTCAGATAATAGTATTTTTCTCTATGCTCGTAAAAAAAAAAACAAAAGATGAGTACGATGAAAAATTGCCGTGAGATTTGGAGTTGGAACCGTAACGAAGAGATGAGTTCGATCAAAGATTGTGTAAGAAAATACCGTTTTATCGCGTTTGATACAGAGTATCAGGTAGTTTAAGGGATATACACCACAACACGCTTCGGATGATCAACGTTACACCGACATGAGGTTCAGCGTAGACAGGACGAAACTGATCCAATTAGGTCTAACTCTGTTCGACTGTAACGGAAGAGTCGGTGGAACTTGGGAGATCAACTTCTGTGATTTCGGAGATGCTGAAGACGCGAGAAACGACAAGTCCATCGAGTTCCTAAAACGCAACGGTCTAGATCTGAAGAAGATTAGGGCACAAGGAATTGAAATCGACGGTTTCTTCAATGATCTCTCTTGGATTCTGAAGAGGACGAGGAACATCACCTGGGTGACGTTTCACGGGTCGTATGATATCGCGTATATGTTGAAGTGTTTCACCAGAGGAGAGTCTTTACCCGTGACTGCTGCGATGTTTGCGAAAGCCGTAGCTAGAACCCTCGGCTCTGTTTTTGATCTGAAAGCTATCGCGGGTAGATACGAAGGGCTTGGTTGCCGTTTAGGTTTAGAGCATCTAGCAGATGCGTTGGGACTTGACCGTGTTGGTACTGCTCACCACGCCGGTTCAGATAGCGAATTAACCGCTAGGGTTTTCGTTAAGATGACTAACATCTTCCACGATGTGCAAGAGGCTGAAGGCTTTGTTTATGGACTCGGCTGTAGAATCATCTCTGATCGTCTAAAGCACAGACAAGAACAGATCCACCTTGCAGTGATGACCAGATGCTACGGTCCACCTCCACCACCACCGCCGTATCCGCTACTAAATCCGATCTTTGTTCCTGGGTTTCCTCCTTTTGGTGATTTTGGCTATGGGCCTAGCTTATGTATGTATTAAATCTCAAGGAAAACACTGCTTAATTAGTCCTTACGTACCCTTAGCTTTGATGTGTTTAGTGTTAGACAACAACACATCTCTCTTCCTGTTAGTATTGTCTCAATGTATCTGTTTGTATTCGATTTAATTTTGATGAAAAGTTGAGTTTTTTTTCTATTGTTCCAATGTATATTTTTGTACCAGATTTTGATGAAAATATGAGTTTTTCTTTATTGTTTAGTTCCACACTTTTGTCTTTCTTTCTTGACAAAGTTTCTCAAAACCAGTGTCTGTTTTCCCTAGTAATCAAGTCTCTTTGAGAGCTAAAATTTTTATAATTATCTCAAGACATGTTTTGTGTAAGATGGTAGTGAAGCATAAAACAAGACTAGAAGTTTCTCTGCAACTGGATCACTCACTCAGGGTATATATGGTTTCTCTGCAATTGAGATTATGTGCTTACTGGACCACTTAAATTGAGTATTAGCTGCCATACTTAGAGCAAGATCACCATCCACGTCATTACATCAATTACTTTGTCTTCTCACCTGAAACCGGATTAATTTGATCATTGTAAAGGCAAAAAAAATACGTAGTTAGTGAAGTGTCATGTGGGCAAGTACTCATAGCCAACACAAACAGTCCTTCTCAGCATTAACATCAGTTTTATTCTCTCTCTCTCTCTCTCTCTCTCTCTCTCTCACTTTCATGTAACTGTAAGACGAAGGTTAGACAAACAAATCAACCCATTTTATCTGATTTGGCAGACGAATCACAGAAACTGACAAAAGAAGCTTACAATTAATTACCATCATAGTCTCATACATACATAGATATATTTTATGTTCTTTTAAAGTTGATTAGGAGTAACTAAGGATTAAGAAATAAAAAAAAATGTTTGCCTAAAACCATGGCCTCTCTGTAACTCTGTTCAGACCATAAGCATGTTACAGTGATTGATGTACCAGTTATTTCTCTGCAAAACATGATTCCCTTGCTAGCTTCTAGGATTTACTCATGTGCACTGAGATCAAAATCCTCTGAATCACTTGAATCAAATATTGCAGAAACTGAACCTTCTTTGCTTCACAACCTGAAACCCTTTTGATTCAACCTTGCAGTCAATCTCATCAGCTCGTTAAGAACCACTTAAACCTTACAACAACCTGTTTCAATAAACCAGAGAGCCTGAACATAACCTTGTTCGATTTCCTATCGTGTCTCATATCAGCATAACTTTGTGTTTAACCATGATAAAAACGTGAACAGCTACTTGATGCACTTTTTAGCTGTACGTAACCTCAACCTGCAATGCTTCTCAATCATGCGAAACTCCACCAGAACTTAGTACCATCGCCATTAGACTATCCAGACAGTTATGTAATCTTCACCTGATGCTGACAACCGATTTCAAGGCCTTCATCATTGTCCCTCAAAATGCACTTCGAACTTCCTGCATTTATCTCTCCTTACTAGGACATTCTTTTTCAGCTTCTGCTTCTCACACCAACTTTGAGATGTTGTGTATCAAGCTAGATACACACAAACTTTTTTCTTTCCTTTCTTGAAGAGACTCGATCGTCTTGAGACAGTCCCAGCATCAATTTGAATTTGTCTCCTCCAGTTTAGTCCTTACAGAAACTCACTGAAACACTTCAACCCCTTAGTGTATTCTTTGAATGTCCTCACCAATCAACCAGTTTCAATATCTTAAGTTAAGTTCCTTCCCAAGTATAATAATCTTGTTATACAAAAGGCATTTGTACTCACAGACATGACTCCTTTTGAGATGGTCATAAGTGACTTTAAATGAATTGACTTTTGTGTATTTATTGATCATATCCAACATGACACTTATTGATCTTTTGACTCTTTCGAGGAGACTACGATCACAGGGACTACCCCGAAGTGGAGAAAGCACCAACGGTCCATATATTCTTGAGAGATTTTGTGAAGAACCTTTCCAAGCTTCACAAAGAGAGTACAACGAGAGGAAAGAGTAAGAGGAAAGGAAACAAAGAGAGATAGACATTTTCGTGTCCTTCTTTTTGGCTAACTTTCTTTTGCCTTTTATTGAAGTGAAGAGGAATTAATGTGTTCTCATAGACGCAATATACAGATCAGTATAGACAAATGCATGTCATTACTTTTTTGACAAAATAAAAAGTTTCTACTTATTTTACTATTTTTTTTTTTTTGTCACCAACAAAGTTTCACTCTGTTAATGTTGCTAGCTCTGTTTCAAAGTAACTTATTATCCACATGAATTTATATAATTCAAAAATATATTTCCAAATCCACATGGATTTATTTTTTATATGAGGATTTTTTGATTTTTTAAAATGTATCATTATTTATTATTTTTTAATATATATTTGGGTAATTCTCAAAAATAGCACTAATTTAAGTTTTTCTCCCAAAATTAGCACAGACTCCTTTTTATTCCAAATTTAGCACAAATTTAAATATTTTATTAAAATAAAATAATATCAAAATCGTGATATTTCAATTCTCTCACTTCTCAATCTCGACACTTCCTCAATTCTATATCTCTGATGACTCCATCTGAGAGATTCACTATCAGTGGTAAGGAGACGATGGTTGGTAAATCTGAACCCACAGAGGTTCTTAATTTCTAGGAGCTGATGTCAGGTCTCGACGGCGGCGATACTTGCCGTCCTATTCTGGTGAATTGTGATGTATCCGGTGGTGGTGGTGGAATGATGATGGTGAACAAAGAGAACTCAGATCCTAATTTAAAAAACCCTAGAGATCCGATCCGAGGAGCCATTATGAAGCTTTGAAACCGTGAGATTGTATGACAGCAGAGAGGATCTCGTTGTGATTAACACGATGTCGTTGCACGGTGTGAACAAACATTTGAGGCGTGTAACGCCGTGAGTGCTGAGATTGAGAGCTTTGCTGTGGTGGTATGTGAGAGAGATGTGTTGATGGATAGAGGATTCAGAGAAGAGCTTTTAAATATCATGGCCAGAGGAAGAGACAACGGTGGTGATCATTCAGCGAAAGGGAAGTACATTGGCGGGGCAAAAGAAGTGATGAGTTTGGTGAAAGAAAGTTTGCTTGGTAATTTCCTTAGAGGGATTCCAAGGAAGAAAGATCGGTTTGGCGGGGGTTTATCGTTTTTTGCCGGATTGTAATGGGAGCAGTAAAGTGGTGGAAGGATGGGGAAGTGATGCTGTAGTGGTCAAGTGTATGGAGTGTAATGAGAATGGTGTTGTTTGTTGTCCCATTTGCAGCTTTACACAACACTCACTAGTAATAATGGCATTTCATTTAAATTGTAAGATAAAACTTCTAATTTTTTTCTTTACAGTCTCTGTGTTTCAAGATCTTGGTTACTATGGTGAAGAAACTTTGTCTTTGTGCAATGGTTAGTGGTTAGTTTACAAACCTTATATGTATGTTTGTAGTTTGTCTAATGAATTGATGACTAAATCATCATGCTCGGAAGAGTAATAGTTGGATTGAGATTTGGAGACTTGGAGTTAGAAACCAACATCACATTGTTATACTCTTATGGTCTAGTAGGAACCCATTTGCCAAAAATAATAATTACTACTTCACTAGTCAAAATGAAGTGAAACATAACTATCTACGTGACTTGATGTGTCTTTTAAATCTTCACATCATTACTCAAAATCGAAATTGCCGAACCCATTGTATGTCAAATATATGATTATATTATTTTTATGTTTAAACGACACATTGCACAGTGCTAAGTAGCTCACAGACCATATTCTTTCCACTCAAGTTTTACTTTGATCGACTTGTAAAAAACACTATGTTTAAAAACTTAGGAAGGATTCAATAATATTCAGGAATGACTCCTTGCAATTCAAGAGGGTCTGCCTGAAATTAGTGTCTCAAAATATTATATGAAGATTACATGTTTAAAAGTGTATCTGAATAAATTTCATGATAATGGCTGAAAAAACTAAGGAAGGATTCACTTATATTCTTGGATGGATTCAATAATATTAGCCCTTTATATCGTTGTATATTATGTTTTAGGAAATATTCAGTAATATTCATGAAAGACACCTATAAATTCAAGAAGACTTTCATGAAAAAGTTTTAAGAAATTAAAATTTTATAAAAATCGGCCAAAACAACTTACAAGAGATTGTAAAAACATTAATTCAAATTCATGAAAGACTTCTTGAAAATTAGGAATGATTCTTACATATTTAGTAAGGATTTCTCTAATCAGGAAGGCTTTCATTGAGAACAAAAGAAGAGATTTGTGATACATTACCCCTTACTAATGAAGTAATTTGTGATATATTGGAACAAAAAATAAATAAAGAGATTTATACATATATCTCTAAGTTTAGGAAGGATTCCATAATGTTTAGGAAGACTCCTTGAATTTTATAAAGGTCGTCTTAAATATTTGAAACCAGCATCTATGTGGCTAAAAGCATTGATCTTACATGTAGTGTAACTTTTTTCTTTCAATATGTTAACAAAATGTATAAGTAATTAAGAACCTAGCTATGTGTATTCTTGGGTAGAGACACACACGGCATAAGAGTTAATCATACACAAGCTGACATGTCTTTGAAACTTTGCCCGTAGGCTTTAACATCCTTAACATACGATGATTTTTGTTTCTACATTTTGTCGAGAATGTCGCCATCTTTAGACTAGTAGCATTACATATTATGTACTCAGCTGTGTATACATTGCTGTGTTTTCTTCCACTTCCAAGGCTGTGTCACCAACATGAGAAAAGCGAGTCACCCAACCTGTTAAGAGACAGAACCTAAGCAGTCACATGAGCCTTGAAGGCCAACACACATAAACATACTTACTCTAATCCTCAAATTATGGCTTTACATGGGATCTTTGGCACATCAAGCTTGTCACAGAGTACATAGCAGAAGTGATTGCAATTTTTTGACAGAAAATCATAAGTTTATCTTGGCCATTCCCTGCTGAGCTCACACAAGATCTGATTTACCATGAAGGGTGTGCAATCTGTCTTCCCAAGAACAATTTTCTCACGATATGTGTACATTGGATTCGTACCACAGGACAGCTGAATACATAGTTCCTCACAATACCCGTAAGACCATTCATCATTACCATATACCTGCCCAAAATTATAAGGAGATGTCATAAAATCCGTTTAGGAAGGCCTTCTTAATATTTAAGGGTCCCTTCCTAAAGGTTCAACTATGATTCCTAAATTTTTTACAAAGGCGTAATTCAATCAATATTTGTGTGAGAAACTCTATGATATTAACCTATGAATGAAATTCCAAAGCAATAAGCAAACTGATCTCTACCAGGAACACTAGCTTGTCCCTCTCTTTTCTTGACAACTTTTAATGGAGTGTCATCACATGAAAATTTGATAAAAGCAGACAATATTAACCATCCATGTTAGTAGATTGACACAAGATTTCACTAAAATACCTCAAATGTTTTGTGTTATGCCTGCCAATAATCTGTAGATAAATCGGGTCTGCCTGTTATAAACCCCCAAGATAAATCCAAACATTTTGGTCATCATCTTGAAGAGACATCATAAATGTCTCCGTAAAACTCTCAAGCTGCACATAATTCACAAAACTCATTCCCAAAATTTGAAACAAAGAGACCCAAGTCAAATTTGAAATTGAATTCAAATCACCTTATTTGAAGTCTCTTCATAATATTAGACAATGAAGCATTCACTCTTATCAAACTCTCCTCCAATTTTCCGAAGAACAAGATAGTCAAATCAAAAAACACATCGGATTAAAAAAAAGTCAAAACCGGGTCTAACCTTTTCACCATCGGCGAGAGAAAGCATTTGAAACGCAATGGAGAGAGAAGCATGGAGAGAATCAACATGAGATTGCAGCTTGGCAATTTATTTATCTTTCTTGGTGACAAGTTCTCGGAGATCTGATGACTCCGATTCGAGATCAGACACATGCGTAGAGAAATCCAAAATCTTAGTTCTCTGCTTATAAATCTGAGCTTGATTTACCAATTTTACAGCTTCTCCAGATCTGCATATTCATCGTTAATCTCAAATTTGTTTGGTGAAGAAGAAGAAGCTCGT
>NC_025693.1:12561581-12572339 GCF_000633955.1 Camelina sativa
TATTATGTACTCAGCTGTGTATACATTGCTGTGTTTTCTTCCACTTCCAAGGCTGTGTCACCAACATGAGAAAAGCGAGTCACCCAACCTGTTAAGAGACAGAACCTAAGCAGTCACATGAGCCTTGAAGGCCAACACACATAAACATACTTACTCTAATCCTCAAATTATGGCTTTACATGGGATCTTTGGCACATCAAGCTTGTCACAGAGTACATAGCAGAAGTGATTGCAATTTTTTGACAGAAAATCATAAGTTTATCTTGGCCATTCCCTGCTGAGCTCACACAAGATCTGATTTACCATGAAGGGTGTGCAATCTGTCTTCCCAAGAACAATTTTCTCACGATATGTGTACATTGGATTCGTACCACAGGACAGCTGAATACATAGTTCCTCACAATACCCGTAAGACCATTCATCATTACCATATACCTGCCCAAAATTATAAGGAGATGTCATAAAATCCGTTTAGGAAGGCCTTCTTAATATTTAAGGGTCCCTTCCTAAAGGTTCAACTATGATTCCTAAATTTTTTACAAAGGCGTAATTCAATCAATATTTGTGTGAGAAACTCTATGATATTAACCTATGAATGAAATTCCAAAGCAATAAGCAAACTGATCTCTACCAGGAACACTAGCTTGTCCCTCTCTTTTCTTGACAACTTTTAATGGAGTGTCATCACATGAAAATTTGATAAAAGCAGACAATATTAACCATCCATGTTAGTAGATTGACACAAGATTTCACTAAAATACCTCAAATGTTTTGTGTTATGCCTGCCAATAATCTGTAGATAAATCGGGTCTGCCTGTTATAAACCCCCAAGATAAATCCAAACATTTTGGTCATCATCTTGAAGAGACATCATAAATGTCTCCGTAAAACTCTCAAGCTGCACATAATTCACAAAACTCATTCCCAAAATTTGAAACAAAGAGACCCAAGTCAAATTTGAAATTGAATTCAAATCACCTTATTTGAAGTCTCTTCATAATATTAGACAATGAAGCATTCACTCTTATCAAACTCTCCTCCAATTTTCCGAAGAACAAGATAGTCAAATCAAAAAACACATCGGATTAAAAAAAAGTCAAAACCGGGTCTAACCTTTTCACCATCGGCGAGAGAAAGCATTTGAAACGCAATGGAGAGAGAAGCATGGAGAGAATCAACATGAGATTGCAGCTTGGCAATTTATTTATCTTTCTTGGTGACAAGTTCTCGGAGATCTGATGACTCCGATTCGAGATCAGACACATGCGTAGAGAAATCCAAAATCTTAGTTCTCTGCTTATAAATCTGAGCTTGATTTACCAATTTTACAGCTTCTCCAGATCTGCATATTCATCGTTAATCTCAAATTTGTTTGGTGAAGAAGAAGAAGCTCGTGAAAATATGTTTTTCTTTTTTTGTTATAAATTTAATAATTATCTTAAGGAAATATTAATAAAATAAAAATACTAATTTTGGAAAGGTTGAGCATATATGCTAGTTTTGGAAGAAAAACATAGAATTGTGCTATTTTAAGATATTTCTCTATATATTTCCTCTTACCAAAAGAACATTAGCTACAAGGACTAANCATAGCAGAAGTGATTGCAATTTTTTGACAGAAAATCATAAGTTTATCTTGGCCATTCCCTGCTGAGCTCACACAAGATCTGATTTACCATGAAGGGTGTGCAATCTGTCTTCCCAAGAACAATTTTCTCACGATATGTGTACATTGGATTCGTACCACAGGACAGCTGAATACATAGTTCCTCACAATACCCGTAAGACCATTCATCATTACCATATACCTGCCCAAAATTATAAGGAGATGTCATAAAATCCGTTTAGGAAGGCCTTCTTAATATTTAAGGGTCCCTTCCTAAAGGTTCAACTATGATTCCTAAATTTTTTACAAAGGCGTAATTCAATCAATATTTGTGTGAGAAACTCTATGATATTAACCTATGAATGAAATTCCAAAGCAATAAGCAAACTGATCTCTACCAGGAACACTAGCTTGTCCCTCTCTTTTCTTGACAACTTTTAATGGAGTGTCATCACATGAAAATTTGATAAAAGCAGACAATATTAACCATCCATGTTAGTAGATTGACACAAGATTTCACTAAAATACCTCAAATGTTTTGTGTTATGCCTGCCAATAATCTGTAGATAAATCGGGTCTGCCTGTTATAAACCCCCAAGATAAATCCAAACATTTTGGTCATCATCTTGAAGAGACATCATAAATGTCTCCGTAAAACTCTCAAGCTGCACATAATTCACAAAACTCATTCCCAAAATTTGAAACAAAGAGACCCAAGTCAAATTTGAAATTGAATTCAAATCACCTTATTTGAAGTCTCTTCATAATATTAGACAATGAAGCATTCACTCTTATCAAACTCTCCTCCAATTTTCCNACCTCAAGCCCATACAAAACCCCAGCATGCTTCTCCGGCCCATCTTGAGCAAAATACAAATCTCTCATCCTCTGAAACGCGTGCAACGTGAGCAAACTATCCGAACCGGCTTGATGACATTTCCCAACTGCCCGGTTAACTTCAAGCGTCCTCGCAACCCGGTCTAAACCGCCATACAATCTCCTCTCACAAAACTTCATCATATGCTTCACATCGTACACGCGCTCACCAAACAGAACTCTCATCACGCGCTTAAACTCCCCTAACGCGCCGGGCAGCTCACGGCGCGTGAGGATTTTCATCAGGTAACCGAAATCGTACGCGCTATGAAACGTCACCCAGCTCACGTCCTCGTTACAAACAAGCCCCGACGACATCATCAGCTCCGCGAACCTCTCCGAACAAACCCCCTCGCGGCGGTTCCGCTCGAAATCGATACCTTGCCGACGAAGCAACTCGACGGAATCAGGAGCGTGTGCGTCACGCGCCACGTCGAAGTCTCGGAAATTAAACTCCCAAATGAACCGCCGTCCGTCACCAAATAGATCCGGGAGGTTACCGTTGGCGTCGGAGAGAGTGAGACCGACTTGGATTAAGCTGAGCGCGTCGACGTTGGCTTTAAGTAGACTGTAGAGATCGCCGGGGTTTGTAAATCGGAGATCGGATTTGAAAATCACGCCGGGGAACTCAGTGTCCATGGAGATGAATGGATAATCGTCGATGGTTTCGCTGATTAGTGCAAATTCAGATTCGAGATTCTCCGCCCAGACTTCGCGAGTCACGACGGTGGTGACGACGCCGCCACCACCGCATGGTTTGTGATCTTTGTTCGATTTGGTGATAGCCATTGAATAAATTGAATTTAGAAAAGGTTTGAGTTTATGATTTGGGGATAAGAGCCAGTGTGTGTTGTGAATATATATGACAAATGAGAAACAGAGTGAGGAGTTGCGAGGAAGAAGACGTGGGACGAGAGAAACGCGTCAAGTTGTGTTTGACTCTCCCTGTAACGTAACTTGATTCCTCCTCGGTCCAACTTGGCCACTCTCTCTACTGGGTTTAATAACTAATTATTTATTTATTAGTATACATTTTTCTAATGATGCTATACACTGAATATTAATTATGTTGTAGCAAACATAAAACTTAGGAGTTTTTTTTGTTTGTTTTGCAAGTTTTTTTATTTAGAAAATTAATTGTATTTAATATTTTATTGTTAGTATTTTGTATGATTGGTTCATATGTTATATATACACTAATATGTATGCTTGCTTTTTACACAAAGGGAATGTATAAATCTTGGATTCAGTGAATTTCCATTTTTTGGGGGGAAGATTATATGATTCATATCCAAAAGACCAAAACCAATGTATTTTTCTTTATAGAGATGTATATGTAACTGAATAACTAAATATAACTAATTAAGCTATTTGGGTTGACTTGTGTGGTTCAAAAATAAATAAAAAACAAACAAAAAACATATCTACAAATTGTAAACCAGTGCAAGTCATTTTGGTAGTACTAATTTTATAAACAAGTACAGTAGTGTGTGCCTTTATAAAAATACGTTTTTTTTTGTTTTTTTTCTCTGTTTGTATAAAATACACAGAAATTAGTTAGATAAAAACAAATATTAATCCAATTACATGTGGCCGATATTACAACGAATATCAAAATCCAACAAATATTATTATTTAAGTCAATTGGGAGTATTGGATGGACTACAAAAAGGGGGAAGTCTCAAGTTGATGGATAACAAGAGTCCAAACTTTTAAAGTGTTTTTGCGTATGTAAATCGTGTCGTAAATCTCAAATTCTTTGAATATTTCTTTAAGGGGAAAAGGTCACTATCTTAAATAATTTATTAGTTAAAAGTTTGGGTTTGGATCGATCATCAAAACAAATGTGGCAACATAAGTGTTGGCTATACAACACAAGTTGTTAGTCCTCCTAGAGGACCTAGACAATACATTCCAAATTCGAGCAAGATCTTTTGAATNAAGGTAACCGTAATCGTACGCGCTATGAAACGTCACCCAGCTCACGTCCTCGTTACAAACAAGCCCCGACGACATCATCAGCTCCGCGAACCTCTCCGAACAAACCCCGTCGCGGCGGTTCCGCTCGAAATCGATACCTTGCCGACGAAGCAACTCGACGGAATCAGGAGCGTGTGCGTCACGCGCCACGTCGAAGTCTCGGAAATTAAACTCCCAAATGAACCGCCGTCCGTCACCAAATAGATCCGGGAGGTTACCGTTGGCGTCGGAGAGAGTGAGACCGACTTGGATTAAGCTGAGCGCGTCGACGTTGGCTTTAAGTAGACTGTAGAGATCGCCGGGGTTTGTAAATCGGAGATCGGATTTGAAAATCACGCCGGGGAACTCAGTGTCCATGGAGATGAATGGATAATCGTCGATGGTTTCGCTGATTAGTGCAAATTCAGATTCGAGATTCTCCGCCCAGACTTCGCGAGTCACGACGGTGGTGACGACGCCGCCACCACCGCATGGTTTGTGATCTTTGTTCGATTTGGTGATAGCCATTGAATAAATTGAATTTAGAAAAGGTTTGAGTTTATGATTTGGGGATAAGAGCCAGTGTGTGTTGTGAATATATATGACAAATGAGAAACAGAGTGAGGAGTTGCGAGGAAGAAGACGTGGGACGAGAGAAACGCGTCAAGTTGTGTTTGACTCTCCCTGTAACGTAACTTGATTCCTCCTCGGTCCAACTTGGCCACTCTCTCTACTGGGTTTAATAACTAATTATTTATTTATTAGTATACATTTTTCTAATGATGCTATACACTGAATATTAATTATGTTGTAGCAAACATAAAACTTAGGAGTTTTTTTTGTTTGTTTTGCAAGTTTTTTTATTTAGAAAATTAATTGTATTTAATATTTTATTGTTAGTATTTTGTATGATTGGTTCATATGTTATATATACACTAATATGTATGCTTGCTTTTTACACAAAGGGAATGTATAAATCTTGGATTCAGTGAATTTCCATTTTTTGGGGGGAAGATTATATGATTCATATCCAAAAGACCAAAACCAATGTATTTTTCTTTATAGAGATGTATATGTAACTGAATAACTAAATATAACTAATTAAGCTATTTGGGTTGACTTGTGTGGTTCAAAAATAAATAAAAAACAAACAAAAAACATATCTACAAATTGTAAACCAGTGCAAGTCATTTTGGTAGTACTAATTTTATAAACAAGTACAGTAGTGTGTGCCTTTATAAAAATACGTTTTTTTTTGTTTTTTTTCTCTGTTTGTATAAAATACACAGAAATTAGTTAGATAAAAACAAATATTAATCCAATTACATGTGGCCGATATTACAACGAATATCAAAATCCAACAAATATTATTATTTAAGTCAATTGGGAGTATTGGATGGACTACAAAAAGGGGGAAGTCTCAAGTTGATGGATAACAAGAGTCCAAACTTTTAAAGTGTTTTTGCGTATGTAAATCGTGTCGTAAATCTCAAATTCTTTGAATATTTCTTTAAGGGGAAAAGGTCACTATCTTAAATAATTTATTAGTTAAAAGTTTGGGTTTGGATCGATCATCAAAACAAATGTGGCAACATAAGTGTTGGCTATACAACACAAGTTGTTAGTCCTCCTAGAGGACCTAGACAATACATTCCAAATTCGAGCAAGATCTTTTGAATGTGGAAGTTGATGTGGCATATAGAGATGCTGAGCTGGCAAGAGAGAAGAGGCTGTGATCGAGTGAAGACGTTTCAAGTATAAAAGGAGAGACTGGGGTTCGTGAGAGAGGGTTATCCAATTGAATTGGTGTTTTGTGTTTGCTCCTGCGTGAGCTGGGTTATCATTACATTACAAACTCTAATTCGTAGCTTGTAAACAAACCATTCGATTAGATTCAACAAAGATCTCTTGTTTGTTCTTAACACTGATACGGGTCAGATACACTTCAATACAACATTTCAACACAAAATTAAAGAGTGGTTTTCTTTCACAACTTTTACATACCGATTCAGTTATTTAGAAATGTTTTCCGTAGCTGAGTTTAGCCTTCCAGGATTTGTTTCCTTTCGACCTCGATGAATTGTTTGTTTACATGATAGCTTTTGGTGGCATTTTGGGTCTCATTCTCTCCCTTGCATCGCAGCAACTGCAACTGAAGACTCCTCACAAGCTCATTTAGCCTCTGGATATGTCTCTCTTGTGATATGATGATCTGTAAAAACGGTGAACTTTGCGGTCAGACTTAACGTTCCCCCTGAGAAAAACAGATCAATAATAGCCAAGCTTAACAGAAACACACTAAAGTAAGGGGAGCCTTTTAGATCCTTTAAAATATCAGCTTTTTGTAGATGGTCACTGAAAAGTCCCTAAGCGAGAACCATCCTACGAGCATAAATATGAAAAACGCACAAGCTCGGAACTCATATCATGTTGAGTGCCGAAAGCTACAAGCTACCTAATCGTTCTACCTGACTTCATTTAAACTCTTGGATTTGCAGCTATTACAAGTTTCATTGCAGTAGTCTATATGAAACGTGTGATCCTAGCATTGCTACTCATTCCTGATCCACAGAGATAAAAGATTGCCTCAAAATAGATTAGTAAGGGAAGGTGTAGACTAGAAAGATAATACTTTGAGGTCAGGACTAAGCGGAAACCTGAGGTTTACTCAATGACTATCAATCCAACTGGATCCTTATGGTAATGTAAGATCAATCACAGACATAAAGCAAGTCTTATAAGTATTCCACTTCTATCAATTATCTTATGCCATTAGAGAGAAACCCCATTTAGCAATCCAAGCAAACAGTTGAACACAGTTTTAAAAATTCTTATTGGAGATTTCCAGACATCCCGACACAGAATCCAATCCAAGAAGACATTTAGAATTGCAGGAAGTCCCATTTAAAGTAATCAAAGCAAATAATAAAGACAACTCAAAAACAACAGATCCCATGGTAATGAAGACATTTCCTAAGACAACAAACCAAAGCTTAAAAAATGATTTACCAAATGCAAGAATAAGAATCTGAAGTATCACACCAAGCAACGCACAGAAGAAAGTGAAGCTTAATTATCAGAACACTAAGGACTAAGGTAGCCACTCCACACACACACACACACACCTATTCTGATGTTTACAACATCTAGGCTAGTCCAGGTCTCCTACAAACAACTAGAAATACTCTGTCTTCTAAAGGGAAACACATGAAAGAGTTAGAAAAAAACCAGTACCTTCTCTTTAACAGCTTCTTCCCTATCTGAAATTTGCTGCTGTTTCTGAGACAAGCTGGTGGCTGTATCTAACTCAACAAGTGGTTGTCTCCATTCAAACTGAGAGGTGACTATAAGTATAACTAGCAGAAACACGAGCAAGATTGGCTTCGACATTGCTATATCAGTTGCTTTAAAACACCTGTCCCCCAAGAAATTAGCCAAATTCATAATCAATCTCCTTTTAAACTATTTTACAAGCCTACCAACTCAAAAACACACATAAAATTCAATTTCAACTTACTAATCAAATCATTATCTCCACCTATAATTAATAAAGTTAAGCAATAACGCATCATCAACCTCTAAGATCAAAAAGATTCAATTTTTAATCTACCCATTTCCTCAGCAACCGCAAAAAAAAAACGAAGACCCAATGAAGCGAATAAGATGATCTTGGAACTGACAAATCGAATTTGACCAGAGGAATAACCAAACTTCATGATCGATCGACCTGACCACCTCCTCCGTTAGGGTCGCGAATGGTGAAACTGGATACGAGATCTTCCAAAATCGAATTCGTAATCAGAAAACACCAAATAAGTTTTGTGTTAGTAGAGAAATGTAAAAAGGAGCTGAGGTTCCCTGAATGCGCAAAGAAGGTATAAATGTTTCAGGTGACTCCTACCATTTTTTTTTTTTTTTTTTTTTTTTCCAAAATCGATCCGCGTGATGCGCGAGATCGTAGACTCGCGTGAGTGATGCGCGATAGCCCTGGCCATTCGGGTACCCGAACCCGATCGGGTTCGGGTTTTCGGGTTTTTGGGTTTTCGGGTTGACACATATTGTACCCGATCGGGTTTTATA
Source organism: Camelina sativa (assembly GCF_000633955.1). Classification (NCBI taxonomy): domain Eukaryota; kingdom Viridiplantae; phylum Streptophyta; class Magnoliopsida; order Brassicales; family Brassicaceae; genus Camelina; species Camelina sativa. The sequence goes on from NC_025693.1 coordinate 12,570,103, forward strand.
TACTATCGGGTCGGGTTCGGATCGGGTTCATTCGGGTTCGGGTTTTGTTCGGGTATACCCGAAACCCGAAGAACCCGATCGGGTTGTCCAAAACCCGATCAAAACCCGATCCTGTTCAAAGCAATGTCAAATGTTCAAATGTTCATCCTTCACTATCAAGTCACACTTTGCGGATTGCAGTCACACTTGAATCAATCTCAGTCAGTCCATCCTTCACTATCAAGTTAATGATATGTCCAGCGCATCTCATATGCATAAACTCTCCACCCAAAACCAGAGAATCCTCACTAACTAAAGAGAAAGCAGACTGAAACTGACTCAAAGCACTAGTATTAGCTGTTGCATTATCAACAGTAATAGTAAATAGCCTTTCTATTCCCCATTCAGCTAGACATTTCAGCAGTGTATTGGCGATTGTTTTACCTCTGTGATCTTCGACATGCTTGAATCCTATAATTAGCTTCTTTAGACGCCAATTCTTATCAATGTAGTGGGCAGTTATAACCATATAACTTGAACCTGTGAATTAAAAAAAAACATTGATAAGAATCTTCACTAATTGAGTAGAAACATTAATCATAATATATTGCAATTGACTAGAAACATTAATCATAAAACCATACCAGTTACAGAGGAAACCCATATATCAGTTGTGAGTGAGACTCTTTGCTTGGTTGTGAGAAACCATTTTTTAAGAGTAGCTTTCCTCTCAACAAAAATCTTTACTATGTCTCTTCCTGCTGTCCTTCTTGAATGTGGCTTGTAAAGGTTCACCTAAGTGGATTACATAAGAAAAAAAAATTGATTAGCATCATGTATTAGAATCATGTATTAAAAACATAAGAAAACAGTGATAGAAGTGGCACCTTGTTGCAAAAATGTCTCATTGCAGGACATTCTACAAACGACAATGGTAACTCTCCAATCACCACCATTTCATTCAATGCTTCTCTAAAGATATGCTCAGGCACTTTTCCAGATTGTAAACTCCCATCTTTACTAATAACCTGTTGACCTTCGGATGGATTTTGACAGTCTTCCCATGCCAAATATGCCTTGCATATGTTTAGATGATTCCACAAGGTTTTTGTCCCTGACTTTGTTGGACAACTGAATTCCTTCCCACAATAGTTGCAGTTGCATTTGTCACGATTGTCCTTCATTCTTGTGAAATGTTGCCATACATTTGATCTTGGGTTGAGAGTCTTTTGGGTCTTAGACTCAGGCTGCTCAGACTCGGATCCTTCATTACGAGTGTGTTTCTTTTTGCTCCTTCGAGGTGTTAGAACCTCTTCTTCTTCGTGTATTTCTCTCTCGTCATCATCAAAATTTGGAGATGATGAATCCATCTGCAAATCATAAGACAGTTATCAGACCAGAATCAACAACAAACAGAAACAACAACAAACAACACTATGGGGACAACAACAAAACAGAGACAAAAACAAAACACAGTACCAATAATAGACAACAATATTCAACAAAACAATGACCGAAACAAACAACAAACAGAGAACAACAGCAAACAACACTATGGGGACAACAAACAGAGACAACAAGGCAATGACCGAAACAAACAACAAACAGAGACAACAGCAAACAACACTATGGTTACCAGCTATATGTTCTTACCAGCTATATGGAACCTAGTGGCACAAACAAAAGACAATACAAAAATCATTTTCAGATAGCCTTACAGCCTTTCTGCTATTTTCTTTCAGAGAGAGAGACTGGTGAGAAAGGATGGATCTCTCCGATCCTGCTTTGCAACATCAACTTTTCTTGCCGAAAATATCAAGTAAAAAGACTAAAAGTAACTATATATCTCTTCATTCAAAAACTCTTGCTTTAGTTACGATCCACAGTAAAAGACAACATATCATAAAGTAGGGAAAAAGAAAATTATATAAATCACTTGCTTTAGCTATGATTAAAATCATATGTACGAGACTGGCTTAGAGAAAGGAGCGGAGCTGGACACTAATTTAGAGTGATCTTTATTGATAAAAGTAGCCTTTAACAAGAATCATGGATGGGGCTTTTTCTCTTCTGGCAGCTAACAACTTTGGTTTTATTACTGACGAGACAGGTCTCCTGTTTTGAGGTGACTGAGGAATGAACAAAGAGAGGCCAGTGACATGAACCAAGACCTAAGAGATGTATTATCTGAATGCTATCACAAAGATGGAACCGTTCATGGCTGCTCTAGCTAAAGCTCATGGGTCCCTGTAAGCAAA
>NC_025693.1:12573109-12606338 GCF_000633955.1 Camelina sativa
TGCTTTAGCTATGATTAAAATCATATGTACGAGACTGGCTTAGAGAAAGGAGCGGAGCTGGACACTAATTTAGAGTGATCTTTATTGATAAAAGTAGCCTTTAACAAGAATCATGGATGGGGCTTTTTCTCTTCTGGCAGCTAACAACTTTGGTTTTATTACTGACGAGACAGGTCTCCTGTTTTGAGGTGACTGAGGAATGAACAAAGAGAGGCCAGTGACATGAACCAAGACCTAAGAGATGTATTATCTGAATGCTATCACAAAGATGGAACCGTTCATGGCTGCTCTAGCTAAAGCTCATGGGTCCCTGTAAGCAAATATTTTAACATAATTTTATAATAATTTTAACATAATTTATAATAATTTTAGCATTGCGCGAGATAACTTTATAATAATTTTAACATAATTTATATTTAAGAAAATATTTAAAATTTTATATTTTGTGTTTCGATAAATTATTTTTATGTTTGTTATTTATTTATTTATTTTGAATAAGTATTCTCAGTCACTTAAAATGAATTACTATTAATTAGTTAAGCATTAAACTGAAATTTTTTGTTAATATGAAAGGTTACTTTAAAATATTTAGTCTGTATCTCATAATATATAGAGCTCTTCATGTTTTGATGCACAATCAAGACGTACAAACATTTTTACGTTGGGGAAAAGAACATTGATTACGTATAAAATAAAATGCGACTGAGCATGGACATTATGTGTTAGTTTGTCCGCTTTTAACATAATCTATAAAACATTAATATTTTCTAAAACCAGACACCTCCAAGAAGGGCGAGACAATAGCTTGAATTTCTCGAATAACCTCTTCTTGAGTCGAAACTCATGCTCTTCCTTCATTCTCTGTTTAATTAATTTCATTAAACAGATAACTAATGCAATTGGGATTAGCTTAGGGTAAGAACTATTAGCTTACCCATTGCCTTGCTCCGCTTGCGGGTTAGAACTATAATCACATCATCAACAATCGATCATGGAAGAAAATAAAAACTGAATTTGGAAGAATCACATAGCTTTGGAAACCCATATAATGAGATATATATCACTTAGACGTCCCAATCTTCCCCGATCCTAAACCCTAAACCCTAAACAATCGCAAAACCGTTGTCATCCGAAATCATAACCTATAAATAAAATAAAGGACCATGGAAATAGTTATCGGAAATAAAGTTAATGAATACATACAAATACAGTTGTAACGTTAAGGAACAAATCTAAATTAATACTATTCGAAACAGTTAATATTTGTTTAAACTCATTTTTATGGGTAATACATACAAACACACTTGTATAAAATATAGCATGGGTAATAACTAGCATAAATATTGTGACTAAGATATAAAATCTATTAGGATTTATGAATTATGATCTAAAACTAAAACTTTTATTTAAAAATTTATCAAATGGATCAAAAGAAAAACAAATTACAATATTGATATACAAAATAGGTATTTGAAACAATATTTACAAGTGAGAATGCATTATGTGCCTAAAACCTTCTTCATCTAAATCTTTCTAATGAATAACCACATTTCACATGTTCACTTCTATATATGCTCCAAAATTTTGACTCAACTTATGTATTTCAAAACCTACAAATGTTATATAAAGAAAAAGTTAAATATTACAAAATGTTGAAAATTATGAGAGAAGTAGAATATGATGTTTGATGAAGACTTTGTCTAGCTATTTATAGATAAATTTGTAGTAGTATTAGAGGTTTTTCAGTTTTTTTTGGGCCAACATCATAGGAGTTATGGTTACATTACAAAGAATAAATATACTATAGGTTTTGTTTGTGTTTTTTCTTTTTTTCGTAAAACACAAATTGTAATGCAGTTAATACATTAAAGTGTATTCATATGATGAAAGATTTGTTTAAAAAAAGAATTCAAACATCATGGGAGTTAAATTTTAAAGAATTAATATGCAATAAATTGTGTTCATGATTACTATTAAAAAAATATATATATATATATATATATATATATCATATTGTTTTATATCTTTAAAATATTTTAGCACAAAAACTGTGAAACAAATATTATGATTTTTTATCAACAAATAATTAATATAATATTATAATATTTGTATAGCTTGAATTTAGTAAAGAATTTAATAACCATGACATTATATTTTTCCAAAATTATGATATTAATATTTAAATATTTAATTTTTGAAAATATTTTGTCCAAAATTATAATATTAATATTTAATTCTTTCTTATTTGCAAAATTATTATGTTATGGTAATTATATAAAATATTGATAAATGATATCTATATATAATTACTAAAAGGACATTGCATATATAAATGTCAATATATTATTTTAGTACAGAAATATCATTTAAAATTAGTGCATATGAAAAATAATGTATGTAATTTGAGAAAAATGAACTAAAAGAATTTAATAATTGAGAAGTGAAGACATGTGTCGAAAATATACGCTGCCAAATGTCGTCGTGTCATCAAAGTTAGGAGAAAACCTTCTCATATTATATAAGATTTGGGAAAAATGTCATAAAAATCTCCTACTTTCAAATTTGGGACGTTTTAATCACCAACTTTCAAGATGCCATTTTAATCACAAACTTTTTTTTGAATTGACCATAAAATAGCAAAGTTCTGTTGACTTCGCCATTTTAGGCACGACGTTTATTAAATCCCTAATCCTAGAAAGAAAACCCCAAATTCTCTCTATAATACCAAAATTTCTTCTACAACCTCTCTCTTCCGATGAGTTTAAGCTCAAGCTTTGACACATCTGGTTGCATAGGTGAATGTGGTGTGCCATCGATGGTGTAGAGATAATTTGGGGTTTTCTTTCTAGGATTATGTATTTGTGAAATTGGAATCGATTTGGAGATTTAGTGTCTTCAATTTGGTAAACGATGTTGTTTTTGACGTAAAAAATGTGGTTGTTTATGCTAATCGGTAGCAGATAACATGCAATTTACTCTGTTTTTGAGATCTTTAACAGAGAATAAACGATGTGCCTAAAACGGCGAGGTCAACAAAACTTTGCTATTTTATGGCCAAATCAACGAAAAGTTTGTGATTAAAATGGCTTCATGCAAGTTGGTGATTAAAACGTCCCAAATTTGAAAGTTGGGAATTTTTTTGACCTCTTTCCCTTAGTAATTTAGCTATAGTTTGAGAATTGTAACATAACACCCCTAATTCTCTATATATTTTTAAATTTACAAGTATGATAATTCCATAGAAGCAATACTGGGGTTATTGGATCCTTGGATTTAGTGGATTTAGAAATCCTTATAAGATTTGGAAATCCACATGGAATCCATGGATTTTAAAATCAAATAATATGGATTTGAAAATCAAATAATGTGGATTTGAAAGTCAAAGAAAGTGGATTTGAAAATCCTAGAATAGAATTCAAAATTTATAAAAAGAAAATAGAATTTATAAAAATAATCTCTCACGTATCACGCTCAAGTGAATCAGTCCACATGTTTGATGTTATTGTCTCTCTCCACTAATTGGCATATTCTCTTTATTGTTCTTGGGTTGTAAGAACAAAGAGAGGTCGAGAAGAAAAGAAATAATGTATCGAAAGCTATCAAAGAAGTTCCTAATTTGAAAAAAAAATGTTCGTTACGACGCAGTCAAAGTGATTCACCAGTTAGGAATGAAAGAAGTCTTTGTTAGCATGTCCACTGATGAACGTTATGGTTGGATTAAGCGTAACGTGATAGTGCTAATTATTATTACTGACTACCACTGGCCGAGGAACACATTTTCTGCTTTCTCATTAAAGAATTTCTTTCTCTCGGTATCGTTATGTCTGGTCTTATAGGTTAAATTATTTTTACTAGGTGTTTCATGATCTTTTTGTCGTTGGTTTGCTATTACAATAATGCAGAAATATTACATTTAATATTACGATAATATTATNTTCATGATCTGTATGCTTTTACGTTTCATTATCGTTGGTTTAATATTACGTCAATTGTATATAGGCGTACAATGTCCTTATGTTCAATTATTAACAATTGTCTGCATTTGGTTTTGCAGAGCTGTTGCATCTGCTTGACTAGATATGGAGATGACGAAGATGTAAGAGAGCTGCCATGCGCACATGTCTTCCATGTAGACTGTGTAGATAAATGGCTTAAAATCAATATAACGATAATGTAGAGAGGAAAAATATGTTTGCTATTATGATAGTTCTGTATGTTTGCTATTATACGTAGGGGGTGTTTTTTTTTTTTTTTTTTCCAANTTTTTTTTCCAAATCCACCCAAATAACTAGGTGGAGACCAAGGATTTCCAATTCCTATATTTACAAGTAAAACATCTTTTCAAATCCATCCAAATCCAATATGAAATCAAATCCATACTCAAATCTTTAATAATGAATAAGGGGTGATTTTAATTAGGATTTATAATTCATAGATCCAATAACACAGAATTTTAATAAAGATTTTAAAAGGAATGATTGAATAACACATGATTTAATTTGGATTTCTAAATCCATTAAAATCAAGGATCCAATATTAGTAAATTAGCAAAGAAAAGGTGAATTATGAAATGATGTTTGAGAACAAAAGATCATGTCACAAAACGTGACAAAACAAAGGGGGAATCTGAAGTGCTTATGTCAATTTGAAATTTGTAGGAATCCACTTTAATAAAAAAAAAAAAAAGAAATCTTTAGAACCCAAGTTTTCATCTTGTTTTTTTTTTGATCAAACCGCTTATATTAAAAAAAATAACAGAGTCCAACTCCACAGATGGGAGAAGAGACTACAGAAGAAGCAGACCAGAGAGCAGATTTAGCAAGAGCATCTGCCTCTGAATTATTTGAACGAGGAATAAAGTTAAAACAGATAGATGTGAAAGCGTTTGAAAGACAAAAGATGTCATGAAGAACGCTTTTCAACTCCTTAAGGCATCCATCAGTCTTGAGCAGCTTGATGAGGACTTGGGAGTCAGAGAAGATCAATAAAGATCGGATTGGAATAGAATGAGCGATTGAGGTGATGTCGAGCATAGCACTTGGGATCGCTAACGCTTCTGCAACGAGTGCAGACGGCACAAAAGGACGAGAGGAAGACGACTGGGACAGGGGAAACCCGGAGGGATCCTTAATAATCCAGCCAGCTCCACTCAATCCTGTATCTGGATTCCATGCTGCATCCACATGGCAAGTGAAAGTTTCTAGAGGAGAGGAAGGAGGGACTTGAGGTGGTGGGCGCAGCGGAGACGGTTTGTGGATGTCTAGTTGAGCATTTTGCCAAATTCGTGCTTCAGTAACTGTTTTGACGTAGACTTCCTTTGCAGAGAAGTGGCGGTCTTCGAAGAGGAGAGAGTTCCTAGCAGTCCATAGGTTCCACATAATCCAGGGGGCAATTGGAGTTGAAACTATACCAGCCGGGGGGAGGCATCCCAATTTTCCCACTTCTTGTAAACACTCTTGCAGGGACGTGATCTGGGAAGAATTTGGTTGGGATGCGAACGGTACCAAGTTCCATACTTCACCTGCAAAGTCACAGTTCCAAAATAAATGAAGTTCATCTTCAAGAGCACCACATCTTTTGCAACCTGCCACATTTGGGATACCCCTCCTAGACAGGTTTGAACTCAAAGAAAGGGCCCCAGCTTTTGCTTTCCAAAGGAACATTTTCAGTTTTGGTGAAATTTTGGGATTCCACACAAACTTGAGCCAGTCAAAGGAGTTGCAGTCCTTGTGAACAGGGAACTCCTTAGCTAGAGCATAACCCGATTTAGTCGAGTACAATCTTGATTTTTCAGGCAACCAAACCAGAGAGTCCAAAGAGGGCCCCACACTGGTAATTATTTTCCTTATATCTTCCTCATACTGAGGTAAAGTTTGACGAATGACGTCCAAGTTCCATTCATTTGAAGTTGGGCAAAGTAGATCCTGTACCCGTAAGTCAGCAGAGGAGGCAGTAGGAGGACCAAAAGGCGCCCTTGGGGACGTGAGAGAGAGCCATGGGTCGTTCCAGACGTTAATATCCTCACCATTTCCCACCGTCCATCCAATGCCTTTTCTAAGGAGGTCTCTACCCACCAGAATACTACGCCAGCCATGGGAAGCAACTCGAGGTGAAGAAGTGCACTCAAGAAAGCTCGATGTATTATTGGGAAAACTATTAAATTTTATGGCAGACAAAATATATCTGTCGAGGTTACTTAAGAAGAAGATAATGCCACAAACGAAGAAGATAAGGATAGTTTTGTTGGTTTTAGAGGAATGGAACAATCAGATTCACCAAGTGATCATTGGTATACTAACAGTAGAAGTGAAAATACCTAAAGAAGATGTTGTTTTGGACTAGTGGAAAGAGACATGTTCATACATAAAGCACAAGATCACGTTAGATTTACAAGTAAAATGAGACACTATAATTGCAATAGCATTGCTATTGTGGGTTGAAAATGAATTTATAAAAACATAAAATCTGCGTGAAACAGAATTACATATCTCTCGAGAGCCTCATATTCATAGAATCATATTCTTGGTACACATAGACACTACAATACAATTCTTAATATATAATGGAGAGAATGATAACGTAAACTAAGCCTAACAGTTACAAGATCTCTCTCAACATTAAGACATAACCATGCAAACTGCCTAGAAAAAGTCTTCTATGGCATCACACTAGATAAAATACCAACACGGCTATCATAACAAGCGCCCAAACAACGACGTCCCACCGCGCTCGGTTTATAGACTTAATCGAGTATATACCGATAAAGCAATTTGACATGGATATGTTGTTTTCTTCTCCAGTGTCATTTTGTAATGGCAGTTTCTGTAGCAATGATTGCATTTGTTTGTCTACCATGTTGGGTAAAGGAAGTACTCTTGTGGTGTTGGACTCTGTTTGAAGCCTCGGTACATTGATAAGTGTATTACCGGAGACCGCCGGATCATCTAGCTTCACTATTTCATCCCTCAGTATATCCGCATAGAAATCTTCTTCACTAGGAACCTTAAAATATGGATAAATTTATGGGAATCAGATCATGTCAACTCGCAACATACCCGTATAAAACAATGTTAACAAACAGAAAATATATATATACAAGTGAGAATGCATTATGTGCCTAAAACCTTCTTCATCTAAATCTTTCTAATGAATAATCACATTTCACATGTTCACTTCTATATATTCTCCAAAATTTTGACTCAACTTATGTATTTCAAAACCTACAAATGTTATATAAAGAAAAAGTTAAATATTACAAAATGTTGAAAATTATGAGAGAAGTAGAATATGATGTTTGATGAAGACTTTGTCTAGCTATTTATATATAAATTTGTAGTAGTATGAGAGGTTTTTCCGTTTTTTTTGGGCCAACATCATAGAAGTTATAGTTACATTAGAAAGAATAAATATACTATAGGTTTTGTCTGTGTTTTTTCTCTTTTTTCGTAAAACACAAATTGTAATGCAATTAATACATTAAAGTGTATTCATATGATGAAAGATTTGTTTAAAAAAAAATTCAAACATCATGGGAGTTACATTTTAAAGAATTAATATGCAATAAATTGTGTTAATGATTACTATTAAAAATATATATATATATATATATATCATATTGTTTTATATCTTTAAAATATTTTAGCACAAAAACTGTGAAAAAATAATATGATTTTTTATCAACAAATAATTAATATAATATTATAATATTTGTATAGCTTGAATTTAGTAAAGAATTTAATAACTATGACATTATATTGTTCCAAAATTATGATATTAATATTTAAATATTTAATTTTTGAAAATATTTTGTCCAAAATTATAATATTAATATTAAATTCTTTCTTATTTGCAAAATTATTATGTTATGGTAATTATATAATATATTGATAAATGATATCTATATATAATTACAAAAAGGACATTGCATATATAAATGTCAATATATTATTTTAGTACAGAAATATCATTTAAAATTAGTGCATATGAAAAATAATGTATGTAATTTGAGAAAAATGAACTAAAAGAATTTAATAATTGAGAAGTGAAGACATGTGTCGAAAATATACGCTGCCAAATGTCGTCGTGTCATCAAAGTTAAGAGAAAACCTTCTCATATTATATAAGATATACACATATACGGCACAAAAACGTAATTACAGCACAAAAACTGTGAAACAAATATTATGATTTTTTATCAACAAATAATTAATATAATATTATAATATTTGTATAGCTTGAATTTAGTAAAGAATTTAATAACCATGACATTATATTTTTCCAAAATTATGATATTAATATTTAAATATTTAATTTTTGAAAATATTTTGTCCAAAATTATAATATTAATATTTAATTCTTTCTTATTTGCAAAATTATTATGTTATGGTAATTATATAAAATATTGATAAATGATATCTATATATAATTACTAAAAGGACATTGCATATATAAATGTCAATATATTATTTTAGTACAGAAATATCATTTAAAATTAGTGCATATGAAAAATAATATATGTAATTTGAGAAAAATGAACTAAAAGAATTTAATAATTGAGAAGTGAAGACATGTGTCGAAAATATACGCTGCCAAATGTCGTTGTGTCATCAAAGTTAAGAGAAAACCTTCTCATATTATATAAGATATACACATATACGGCACAAAAACGTAATTACAGCACAAAAACTGTGAAACAAATATTATGATTTTTTATCAACAAATAATTAATATAATATTATAATATTTGTATAGCTTGAATTTAGTAAAGAATTTAATAACCATGACATTATATTGTTCCAAAATTATGATATTAATATTTAAATATTTAATTTTTGAAAATATTTTGTCCAAAATTATAATATTAATATTAAATTCTTTCTTATTTGCAAAATTATTATGTTATGGTAATTATATAATATATTGATAAATGATATCTATATATAATTACAAAAAGGACATTGCATATATAAATGTCAATATATTATTTTAGTACAGAAATATCATTTAAAATTAGTGCATATGAAAAATAATATATGTAATTTGAGAAAAATGAACTAAAAGAATTTAATAATTGAGAAGTGAAGACATGTGTCGAAAATATACGCTGCCAAATGTCGTCGTGTCATCAAATTAGGAGAAAACCTTCTCATATTATATAAGATATATATATATATATATATATATATATATATATATATATAGAACTAAATAAAAGAGGACCAACCTGTGGATTTTGTGAAGATTGTGAAGATTCTGCTATTTCACTCAGTAGTTCCTGCCCTGACTCACTTGATAAGTAAAAGTCAACCATATTTTCCCAACCAGATATACTTTCTGAAATAGCGTTATTCGTGTCTCACTACAAGAAAACAGGCAAATAGCGACTGCACTATTAGTCACTATTTAGTCGCTAAACGGTGTGTTACGACTAAATAGCGACTAAAACTAGTAGTCGTAAATCGAGAGTCGCTAAAATAAATAGTCGTAAAATTAGTCGCCAAATAGCGACTACATTACGACTATTTTGCGTAGTCGTAAATTTAGTCATAATATAGTCACTAAATTTAGCGACCACGTTACGACTATTTTACGACAACGCAAAATAGTCATAATGTAGTCACCAAATTTAGTGACTAATTAACGACTAATTACTGACTATAGTTGTATTCAAGTATTTATACATTATTGTATTTATACAGTATTTATACAGTATTTATACAAATTACATATATTTTATTAATTGTTTTAAATATATTTAAATTATGAATAATGTTTTAAAACATTATTTTTTGAGTACTATATTTATTATTATAAACCATGATTACAAAAAAATTGTATTACAAAATAAAATTAAAAATCATAACTAAAAATAAGAATAGATGAAAAACTACATAATAAATGGTTTGTAGCACATTCTCAATTGCTTTGTATTCCATCATTGAAGCCTAGGTAGTTCCCATTAATGTTCCAAGAGCAACTCATTTCTTCAGAACAAACAAACAAAAAATGTATCATGGGGACTCATTTCCCATTATCAATATAACACAATTTCAAAATCGAGACTAGAAATGAGAAACAATCGGGACAAGCAATTCACTATAACTAACATGTCTTCTAGCTTAAAAACGTGAGTGTGAGTAAGAAGATCGACAATGGTGACTCAAGTTAAAGAGTGCATATAAAACAGGTGTCTAGAGATCGGTATTACCAAATAACTCTTGACAAATTCAACAAAAAGCCTCACAAAAATTACAACAGAGGCTTCTAAACAAATGACTCTTTGACAGATTTAATAAAAGTCTCACAACAATAAGTAGCAAAGTATATATATTGTACCTTAATAGCGAAAGATACAATAGGATAAGAAAATGTCTTAACCAATGAAAGTTTACCTTACGCTCTGAAATAAAGTTGTACATCATGAGCTCTGTCTAAGAGTGTGCTTGGCTGTGGCTTTCTCTGTAAGCCAAACATCATCTTCGACCTAAGAACAATAGGACACTGAATCAGATGGTTTACGCATGCAACAATGTGACTTCAAAGAATTGAAGAGTAATACAAGAGTAATAAAATAAACATAAGGGTTTTACCTATCTTCTTCCAGCCAACCGCTTTCAAGCTTCTCCAAATCCAGTCTATTGATCACAAACAACAAAATAATATAGTAAACAAAAATCACATGTTCAAACCATAAGCTTCAAAGACACAAACACAAACACCAACACACACACATACCAGATTTTATCATATAAAATCACCAAAACTGAGGTGACTCTGTGAAAGAAGTGATATGCTTTTAGAGAGCTTAGTTTGAGTACCTTCGGTGACTTTGGTGACACTGAGGAGAGCCGAGTTGAGCCTTAAGTTCTTTAAGCCACAAGACTCAACCAAAACAGCTGACACTTGATCTGAGAGAAACCCACCAAAGAAAGCAAAAAAAAAACAAAACAATTTTGCACATAAGTACTCAAGAATTCTGAAAAGATGAAATAACAAAGCAGTTCCAGGATTTTTGAAAGAAAAGAAACCCACCTCCATGGAGACCAAAACAGATGGAGCTAGACATTTGAAAGAAATGACAAGAGATATACCCGCGTGGCAACAAAGCTATTGATGCGCTACTCCTTCCCTCACTTCTCCTTCATCATTCTTCTACTTCTTATCCTCCCTCATCTGCAATCACACAGGGGATGAGAAACGCGAAAAGGCAACTAAGTGGATCACATCAGCATTGGCTACCGATATCAAGCAGATAAATCAAACTCGTTTTCAGCAGAATCAAAGTGAAAATCTATGCTCCTACAGCGGAACAAGAAAAAAAAAAAAAAAAAGGGATAACAAATGAAAGCAACTACTAAGCCTTCAAGAACGTCGGAGAGGATAGGTGTGAGAGCAAAAGAGAACTTGACCCATTGTTGCTTGATAGAAAAATTGATTCTTTAGTCGACCCAAGTTTTCGGCTGTGCGCCGGAGAAGCACACGACTTGAATCGAAGCAGATCTTTCCCGGTTTTGAGATCCCAACTTCTAATTTCGTCGATAAATCCACGGCTTAGCTTTTTCGTCTTCTATGCCGTCTTCCTCCGCTTCACCTCTCAGCTTCTGCTTCTTATATGTCGTCTTCAAACCAATTCGAAGATTAAGGTCATTACAAACGTAGACCAGAAACCCTAATCCCAAAATCAGATTTAAAGGGGGAAATAGAGATAGAACAAACTAACCTTCTCCCACGGAAACCAGTTTCCCTTCTAGATCTGGAGATACGGTCGGAGGTTTGGCCGGACAGAGTCATCGCGATTCGAAGAAATGAGAGTGAGAGTTTCTCCGAAAGAGTTTCGAGAGTGATGATGATTTTTTTTTTCTAAGTGTAGTGTGAGGAATAGAGGCACAGGTTGGTGAAGGTTTCTTTGTTTGTTGATTTTTATTTCTTTTTTTTGTTGGCCAATTTTCAATTCATATCAAAATCCAAAGTGGTACAAAAGCCTCTCAAAGCCCAGACTAAATGATATAGTTTTATGTTTTTTTTTTATCAACAATTAGTTTCAGATTTTACAATGACTAATTTAATAAATTTTATAAGTAAATAGTTTTTGGAAGTATTAAATTATATATATACACTAAATAGTTTTAGATTAGATTTAATTTTATACACATAATGGTTATATTTTGGTTAAATGGTTTATAATTTAATTTCTATATACTATACATTATAAAAGTTTAAAATTTAAGATATAGGGTTTAAAGTACAGGGTTTGGTGTATAGGTTTATGATTTGGGGTTAAGTTTTGAATTTATGAATTATGAATTAATTTCTAAGATTTAGAGTTTATGATTTAGGTCTTGGGGTTTGGTTAATGGTTTGGGATTAAATTTTGAAAATTATGATTTTCTTAAATAGCGACTGATATGCGACTTCTTAGCGACCGTTTACTATAAGTCGCATATTAGTCGCTAAATTGGTGACTATTTAGCAACTACATATTTTGGTGTGCAATATAGTCATAAAATAGTCGCTAAATTACGACTAAACTAGCGACTAACATATGCAGTCGTTAAAAAATGACTAATATATGACCAAATATTTGTAGTCGTAAAATAGTCGCTAAATAGTCACTACTTAGTCGCCAAAAATGACGACTACATATATAGTCGCCAATTGTAGTCGTAAAATCCATGTTTTCTTGTAGTGTCTACGTGCTTGTCAGGTAATATACTTGGCTGTGGTGCCTTTTGAATTGTAGCTCCTTGAAATTCGGTATTCTTCCTAAGTCGGCAAATAACTAGAGCATCCTATATAACACTTGAGATATTCAATAACCATAACAATATCCTGTTTTTGTAACACCTTGTGTTACAATATACTCTTATGTGGCCAAGAAAAACATCAAGAATCAGAAAATAGTTTACCAGTGATACTCCAATCATGCAGTACTCATGCATAATCCATTCGGTCCTTCCGCCTTTTGGCGCACGACCAATGTGGAATACAAGCGTTCTCTTTGTTCCAATCACCTCAGAACCTGACTTCACATTACGTTCTTTTCCTGTGGCTTTCCAATATCCCATCCTGGTTGCTCTTCTGTTCTGCGAACCGTGGGGATACTTCTTACCACGAGCACAGAAGAAGAACCATTCGCTGTCAGATTTTACAATGGACTTGTCTGCGAAAAAAACATTTCGAAAATCTTGTTATATTTTCAAGACGAGAAAATAAAAAGGACGATGAAACATAAACTTTTCTCCGACAATGAACATGAAGATTTCGTTGAACAAAGCCAACAAGTACCTCAATTTTCATAGGCCCGAACTTGTTTATGCAAATATAAAATTTCATTCCATGTCAATACTTACAAAATGAAAGCAGTTCGTAGCGGTTCAACCCACAAAAGAGATAACTACAAGTAGGAGCAAATCAGGGGCAGACATCAAGCATACGTTGAAACACAAAGGTATTTTCATACGTAGATGCATTTAACTAATGTGATAATATTATACTTAAACAAGCTACCAACACAAGCCAAGCTATCACATCTTCAAACCAATCCAACGTTTTCCTTAGTTGGTGTTTCAACAAATTAAAAATAAATATTATACCAAATAATGTAACCTCAATTTCAAGAGGAGAAAGAAGTTCATATTTATAAAAAAATTACATTCTTAACTCTTTAACTTCTGCTCTGATACACTGATTTCCACAAAATTTGTAGAAACTAACCACATGACTAGAGATTCAACCGAATATATGGACATAGACACATGGGTATAATAAGCAACCTTCACAATCCAGGAAACTTGTACAATCATATACAAAATCAAGAAAAAAGTACTATTAAAGAGGATGAAACCTATCAAACATGTCACCTAAACGGCTAAACTTCAAAAGTTGACATACCACTTTAAGTTCACATGGAACTCGAGATTCAATGGAAATTCACATGAAAATGCTACAATTAATACCAAATTTGTAACCCGAGATCCCCTTTTAAGCAAACCTAGTCTAGTGGTCGTATTTTATAACGAAATTCCCATGATCCGAAAATAGTAAGGTCCACTCTTTTTGTTTTTGTTTTTCTTCCGACAAGAATATATAACCTAATTATTCCTAGTATACCGAACTTGAGGAAAACAAAATTACAGAACAAGAAGATTAACTTTGTAAGAAGAAGGGTAAAGAAAACGAACCAGGTAAATCCCAAGGTTCGAAGTTGTAAATCTCAACCTCAGGTATAATCTCAACAGACCTCTCCAAACCATCCATCTTCCTCTTCAAGTAATAAGAAATAAGCTCGATGTCCGTCGGCGAGAATTTGAAGCCAGGGAACATCGTCGTCACCGCCGGCTCAACCGGTGCAGCTGCCATATAAAAAAAGATAAGGGAAGAAAGAGGATCAAGAGTCCTTTCCCTTTGGCTTCTGAGAAACTGAGGAGTCACAAAGAGGAATAAAAAAAATGTCTCGGGAATGGGAACAAGACTCGTGAAGAAGACAATACAATATTTACTACAGAAAAAGAAGGCGACGATCGAGTGCTTTGCTCACTCACTCAGACTTATTACACCTGCGTTTCAGTATTTCTCTTTTTTCCACAGGTGTTGCTCTGTTACTGAAATAATTACGAATGACTGCCACGTCACCATTCTTGCTCAAATTTAAATTTATTAATAGGTTACTACTTACTATGGTGTGAATGCGTTTTAGTGCATTTACCGAGTATCAGAATTGATGCAAAATATACAAGAAACAATTCTTATTTAGTGTTTTTCTGAACCAGCTCTTATTAGATACCTGTCACGAGTTGGTTGGGTCGTGCTGTTGCCGGCTGTAACAATCGCAGGAAGTTTGTCTCATCTTCTCTCCTCAATTTTGAATTTTGGAGTTTGTTGAATTGCGATAGTTTTTTTTTAGCTATGGCCTATGAGCAATAGATATCTTCGGTAGATTGTGATTTCTTCCGCCATGATTGGATGAATGTTTGGCTTTGATAACGATAATCATGAGTTTGTTTGTGTGATATGAATTAAGGACCTGA
The DNA here is from genome assembly GCF_000633955.1 of Camelina sativa. Taxonomy (NCBI): domain Eukaryota; kingdom Viridiplantae; phylum Streptophyta; class Magnoliopsida; order Brassicales; family Brassicaceae; genus Camelina; species Camelina sativa. The sequence goes on from NC_025693.1 coordinate 12,588,136, forward strand.
TTTTCATCGGCTTCCATCTGTATTAAGTGGTGATTTCTGTAAATCTTAGAGAAAAAGTGTTGTCTTTATTATTCATGAACCTATAATATATATAGTTTACACAAGACTTGATGCACAAATATAGAATATTTACATAATATATTTTGCCTAAGATATAGAAAATATCCTCTGTCCTAACACTCCCCCTCAAGATGGAGCGTGTAAGTTGAGAACGCCCAGCTTGGAGTATAAGTACTGAAATTGATCACGACCCAAAGCTTTTGTGAAAATGTCAGCGGGTTGTTCATGAGTGTTGATATAAGCAGTGGCAATAGTACCAGAAGTAATCTCATCACGAATGAAGTGTCAGTCACTCTCGATATACTTCGTGCGTTCATGGAAGACGGAATTGGCGGCGATATGCAGAGCAGCCTCATTGTCGCAAAACAAACGCATAGGATGACTGTGGTCGACACCAAGAAACTGTAAAATCTCCTTAAGCCAAAGAAGTTCCGTACAAGTCATAACCATAGCGCGATATTCAGATTCTGCGGAAGAAAGAGAGACACGCTTCTGCTTCTTTGTCTTCCAATGTAGAGGAGAATTGCCAAGCATAACCATATAACCAGTTAAGGATCGCCGAGAAGCAGGACATGTATTGTAATCAGAGTCACAATAGGCATTAACTTGGAGTGAGGCCGTAGACGATAAAACAATACCTTGTCCGGGTGAAGACTTTAAGTAACGGACAACATGTTGAGCCGCCTCCCAATGATCCACAAGTGGTTTCTGCACAAACTGAGCGAGAATGTTAACAGCATAACTCAGTTCAGGCCGAGTGTGCGTGAGATAGACAAGTCGCCCCACTAGACGACGATACTGGTCCGGAGCAGAATACGGAGCACTCTTAGAAGACAACAATGTATGGTTCTGTTCTAAAGGAGACTCAGCCGGACATGAACTAGAGAGACCACATTCATCAATAATGTCAAGACAATACTTTCGTTGAGAGAGAAATATGCCATCAGGTCCGCGAGCCACTTCAATACCAAGAAAATACTTTAACATACCGAGATCTTTCATCTTGAAGCAATGACTCAGATAAGATTTAAAAGATTGAAGAACAACCGAGTCATCACCACAGACGATTAAATCGTCAACATAGACGAGAACATGAAGAAAGATCTTGCCGCGCCGATATGTAAAGAGAGAGTTATCTTTGTGAGATCGGATAAACCCATAGTCAAGTAAAGCTGTAGACAACTTGGAAAACCAGCAACGCGGGGCCTGACGTAGACCATAGATGGATTTCTTGAGCTTGCAAACAAGAGACGGGTCTGCAGGAAGAAAGCCCGGAGGTGGTTTCATGTAGATATCTTCATCAAGATCACCATGTAAGAAGGCGTTGTGAACATCCATTTGGTGAAGTTCCCAATTCTTAATGGCAGCCACACCAAGCAGAGTACGAACCGTTGGTAACTTGGCAACGGGTGCGAATGTGTCAGAGAAATCAACTCCCTCTTTTTGATGATTACCAAGTGCAACCAAACGTGCCTTATACTGTTCAAGCGTACCATCCGCATTAAACTTGAGGCGAAAAACCCATTTAGAACCGAGAGCTTTGACACCTGGTGGAAGATGTTCAAGAGTCCAGGTCTCGTTCAGTTCCAAAGCATCAATCTCTTTCCGCATCGCATCACGCCATTCGAGAATTTTAACAGCTTGGTTATAAGTGACAGGTTCATCGACCATAGTCACAGCTGCAAGAAACTTCTGATGTGCAGTACTAAACTTGTCAGCCGATACATAATGTGTTAGAGGATAGAAACACGTACCAGAAGATGATGAAGAGGTCGTAGGCTTGAGAGAGATGAGGGTTTCATCATGACGTGCAGAATAAGTAACATAAGGTTCTAAGCGAGTAGATTTTGTTTTCTTGCGACAACCTCGACCAAGTGGTTCAGTACCAAGATCGAAGATACCGTCAGTCTCAGTCGAAGCAGAGTCGATAGTAGTAGCAGAATCAGTAGTAGGAGCAGCGGAATCATTGGTAGGAGCAGAATCAGGAGAAGGAGACAAAACAGGGGAACTTACAACAGAGGAATCAGATGTTGAACTCCCCCTGTTTTCGAGAGGCGGAGGTGAAAGCTCAGCAACGAACTCGTCATCGGAACCATGAACCGGCAACACAATCGGAGAAGTATCGTGCGCGGGAGTAGAAGCAACAGCCGGAGAGTATGGAAACATGGCTTCATGAAACAGGACATCACGAGAAACAAAGATATCATGACTCTCCAAGTCATAAACACACCAACCCTTTTGAGTGTGAGGATAACCAAGGAAAATGCATTTACGTCCGCGCTCTTGAAATTTGTCATGATGAGCCGTGTGTCGTTTAGCAAAACATAAACAACCAAAGACGCGGAGATGATCAAAGGATGGTGATGTAGAGTGGAGAACCTCATACGGAGTTTTGCCGTGAAGGAGAGGAGTAGGCGTACGATTTATAAAATATGCCGCGGTGAGTACACTTTCTCCCCAAAATTTAAGTGGTAAGTTAGCTTGGAAGAGCAAAGAACGGGCCATGTTGAGAATATGTCTGTGTTTACGCTCAACTCTTCCATTTTGCTGCGGTGTATAAACGCAAGAGGTTTGATGGAGAGTGCCATGATCTTTGAAGAAAGTACGGAGAGCAAGAAACTCACTCCCATTGTCACTGCGAACAACTTTGATCTTTTTACCAAACTGTTGAAGAGCCATGGCCACAAATTGTTTGAGATGAGAAGCAACTTCACTTTTGGCGAGAAGAAGATAAGTCCACACGGCTCTAGAATGATCATCCACAATAGTAAGAAAATATTGTGCTCCACAAGTAGAAGCAAGTTTGTATGGTCTCTAAACATCGCAATGTATCAAAGAGAAAACTGTTTCTGCTTTATTAGTACTTTCGAGAAAAACCAATCTTGTTTGTTTAGCTTGAATACAAACTTCGCAAAAATCATTGCTATCACTAGTATTGTGTTCAAAATCTTGTAAAGTAGATAAAAAACTTGATAGAAGTTTCGTAGATGGATGCCCCAAACGCTCATGCCATAGAGTCTTGGTAGATTTCTTGACATTGTGAACCTTTGCTGAAACTGCACCTCGAAAATGATAAACCCCATCTCTCTCTTCACCTGCGCCAATCAGCATCTTCGAAGTGCGGTCCTGTAGAACACAAACCGTGTCAGTGAACAAAGCAAAACACGACATCTCGCGTAAAAGACATGCTAACGAGATAAGGGTGCAAGAGAGATCGGGAACGTAAAGCACACGATGGAGGCGAACATGATCACCAAGGATCATCGTTCCTTCTTTTGTGGCAAACGTGTGTTTCCCATTAGGAAGAACAATAATACTGCGAGGAATGTCATGGACATCCACAAGAAGATCATCGGCTCCGGTCATGTGGTGTGATGCACCGGAGTTAAGTAAAAACTCAACGCAAGAACTCTTACCAGATAGTTTGTCATGACTAGTTGATTGATCAGATTTCAACTTGTTGACAATTGCGGACCACGTCTCCTTTGTAACACCAGGAAGATCAGGAAACTCAGCTTCAGGAGCAGCTTGAGCATTGTTAGCTCGGAAAGAAGGGAAGGAGCAACCACGACCACGACCGCGGTTAGAACCACGACCACAACCACGAGTAGAGTCAAAACGAGAGCCTCCTCTGGAATCACCATGCTTCTCGATCCACCAATCTGGAAGCCCATGAAGTTCAAAACAGGTATCAACCGAATGATTAGTATGACCGCAATGTGTGCACGGTCCGTGGTTGACACGAGTAACGGAGGCAATAGCATTGACCCTTGTTTTGACGGCAAAGCCAACTGCATCTAGTCGTTCTTCTTTGGAGCGAGCAACGATAAGATGTCTTTCTTCAGCAATGACTTCAGAGTAAACTTGATCAAGGGTCATGTCGCCATCTCGGTTGAGACGACCAAGAATATTAGTGCGTGTAGTTCCAAAACGAGAGGCGTCAAGACCCATGAGAAATTGATGGATACGCTCGAGATCTCGGCGGAGTTGCTGCTTAAGACGTTGAGGACAAGACGGAGAGCTGCAACAGCAATCAATGAAAGGCTCAAAATCATCAAGGTCGTCCCACATAACCTTGAGCTTGCCGAAATAGTCAGCAACACTTTGTCCGTCTTGAGCACAGCTAGCAATAGAGGTTTTAATTTGATGAATCCGAGAAGCATTCCCGATAGAGTACCGAACCCGGAGATTATCCCATAAGACTTTGGCATTATCGACGAACGAGATTACCTTCTGAACCTTGGGATCCAAACTTGCATATAGCCAACCACACAACATCGAGTTAACCTGAACCCATCTTTGGTAATCAGAAGAACTAACATCGGGTTTGAGTAGAGATCCATCAACCAGACCAAGTTTATGCTTGGCTGCTAAGTTATTTCGGGCGATCTTAGACCACTTTTCATAGTTTTCGCCGGTAAGAAGAAAAGGAGTGAGAACATGATGTGGTTGATCGTTAGAAGAGAGGTAGTAAGGAGAGGACGTGATGGAGTCCTTAGTGGTGGAAGAAGTAGTAGAAAGGGCAGATGAAGTATTACTCATAGTTTAGGTAGTAGAAGATTTGTAGAGAAAAAATAAAGAACGTGTGTTCTTAGGGTAGAAGAGAGACCGGCTAAGAAAAATAGAAAATTAGGGTTTTGTTTACTGGCTCTGATACCATGTAAATCTTAGAGGAAAATTGTTGTCTTTATTATTCATGAACCTATAATATATATAGTTTACACAAGACTTGATGCACAAGTATAGAATATTTATATAATATATTCTGCCTAAGATATAGAAAATATCCTCTGTCCTAACAATTTCTCATGTAGCTCGACTTCTTTGCTCTAATACTTTGGTTGTTTTGTTTCACTGTTTGGAAGCTATATTATTTAGGTATGTGCTTGGTTTGTGAAACTATGGATCATGTGCCCTGTAACCCTTGCCATAGTTTGTTTCCATGAATTATAGAGCATCTATGATCATATTTAGGTTATGAGATCATGAATTATTATTGAGCCAACCTATATTTTTCTCCGTGACATTCCCTTATCAATGTTCATATATTTTTTATGTGTTTGCATCCATCAAGCCAATAGAATGGATGAGTGGTCGTACATATAATGTTACAGTCTTGGCTGGTTTATTCTCTTTGTTTTTATTATTTCAGCAACTGGTAAAGTCTTGGCTTCGGAGCTTCTAGAGAAAGTTGGTAAAAGGTCCTCTGTCTTACATCCGGCTTTTCTAAAAGCAGATATGTGGTTTATGTCAATTTCAGTTCTACGATTAGCGAGACTTTGTCATCACATGTTTGTCTGTGTTAACCATAGCATCTTCTCAGCTTTTCAGGTTTGGAAATGGAGTTGGACTCTCTGTGTCAAACATATCATCTTCTCACATTCTTGTAACTAATTTTCTGTTTTGGTTGTACATTTTCTTCTTGAATGATTGAGAACCATATGAATGATTGTACATCTTCTTTGTTTTAACACAAAACACATACTATTGTTTTACAAAATTAATTTTTTTTTGTTTTTATTCTTAAGAACCCAATTAGAATTTTACCATTAGAGGTATATAATTTTAATTAATCTTAAAACATTCTTAATTTTAAAAAGTACACAATTTATAATTAAAATATTGTTAAAACCCTTAGATTATATACTAGCTTCGGAAGTGGTCTTACGGACCAATCCAGACTCATGGCCTTTTGGGCATGGCCTAAACTTCTTAAATTTTGGTCAACGGGCTATTAAATTTATTAAAGTAGAAATCAAGAGAAGGATAAATACTCTGATGTGGTCTGATTTATGGCTGCCAATGGAGATATTAATTGATGTGATAGGTGAAAGAGGTACCATGAACGTTGTGTCTCTCGGGGAGATATGGTTTCGGACGTTTCGATAAGTGGTATTTGGGGATTTTATCGCAGCAGGAATAGTCATATAACTCTTATCCGTAAGATCATTGACAATATTCTCACAGCACCACTACCGCAAATTTGTGCTGATATATATGGTGACTTGGAAACATGGCACACGACATGATCGTATCGTGACTTCTTCTCCGCTTGACAAACTTGTGACTATTAATGCGGATGAGGTACAAATAATAAAGTGCAGAAAGTAAAAAACACAAGAATTTTATTAACGAGGTTCGGTTTTTCATACTCATCGGGACCACGTCCAGATTTCGATTTTACTAAAACAAGAAAGCAAATATAAACTATTCGCAAACGTGTAAATCAAGCACAATCCTCTTAATTCACCACTATGTTCTATAACATGAAATCTTAAGGATAGATCTCTACCCTTAACTAAACTCACATCGAGCCTTAGATTTAAACCAAGATAACATAACCTTGGGCTAAACTCCCCCTGAGCCTAGACTTCAGCTCTCCAAGTCTCTGGAACAACCTTCACACACACGTTACACCGACAAACAAAGAAGCTTGATCACACAAGCACCAAACCGCAAAACTAAGCCGCACAAAATGAGAAAGCTCTCTAGGGTTTTTATCCTTTATGCCTCAGCTCTCTTGTCTCTCAAGGATGTGTCCAACTACTTCTTGTATAGCCAACACAATTCCCTAATCACCTTAGGAGAAGATTTCCATATTTCCATATTTCCATATTTCATAAGGAAAAGTAATTTTCCTTTTACACTTTTTGTTTCTTTGTTAAACTCCACTTTCATCAACCAATAAAATAGTAACTTTCCTCTTTGATTCATCCTCAAACCCTCCTTCAATCTTGCCTTCTCAAACCTTCTAGAATCTTTATACACAAACAAAAAATAACAATCATTTATCACTTCTTGTATCACACAGACACTACATCAGACAGACCAATACATCTTCATTCTCCCCCTTTTTGACTATGCTTGTAAACTCATCAGTCCAAACTCTTAAAAACATCACCAAACACATCTTCATTCTCCCCGTGAATGAGTCACAACATGGTCAAAACTAATTGGAAATTCTCCCCGCTTTGCAATATGCGGTTGATAGCCTAATACATCATCTCCATAGAACTCATATTTTTTAACCCAAATCTTGCTGTGCTTTAGACCTAGCCTCCATGTTTAAACTCTCAAATAATCTAAAACAATTCCTTTTAATATGTCTTTGAACTCCACAATGATAACATGTAGGACCATGAACTCTAATATCATAAATATTCTCCATTCGACTCCTTTCCCTCAACAATCTAAAACACCTTGACCTTATATACCCAACAACACCAAAATGATGGCAAACAGGTCGAAAAACTCGTCTTGGTGCATTTTGAAATTCAGAAAGTTTTGCACCACAATCTTTCACAAATACAGTCTTTGGAGCAGTCTTTGAAGCAGTTGCATTTTTAGACACAGTTCATGATGCATACGTAATTTTTCCACTTGAAACAAACACCGGATCCGATTTTGAAAGTTTTCCTTCAAATCCAGGGTCATACTTATCTGACTCTTGCCAATATTCAGAATATGATCCGATCCAACTTCTTTGTACCATTATTAAGCATCATCAAATTCTTTTGTGTTTTTCAAGTTGCGCTTTAGCTTGTGATGCTTCTTCCTCCTTTTCTGTTGCATATTTTTCTGTTTCAACGACTTTAGCCTCTAACTTGAGCTTCTCCTTAATCAAAACTAAATTATCCTCAATTACTTTAAGCCAGTGTTCATACAACATCTCACACTTCTTACCAAGTTCTTCATAATCCATACTCTCTGCATCACTATCACTTTCAGATTCATGTTCTGCTGTAGTTGCATATTTAAATGTAGTTGCAGACACATGTGCAGACACTGTTGCAGACGCTGGTGCAGAATTATCTTCAAAAGTTGTAAACGCGACAAAATTCTCCAGATCTTCTTCTTCATCCGAATCAGTTTCAGAATCACTAGTGACAACATTCATAGCCTTCTCTTATGCTTTTGTAGATTGACACATATAAAGGTAAATGTCCATACCCTTTGCATTCAAAACACTGGACATTCTTTGGTGAACTTCTCACTTCTTCATTCATTCTATTTTTCTTCTCTTTTCCCCTAAGCTTTAGATATTTAGCAATAGCTATTGAATCTTCATATGATGATACCTTAAGAACAACTGTCAACTTCCTTCTTTATTTTGTCTTAACGTTATCTTCCTTCTTGTTTACTCCTTCAGCTTCATATACATTATTTAACTCAAAAGCTTTAAGAATCCCAACAAACTCATCAAAGCCATGTCATCTAAATTATGAGCTGCTTCAACTGCATAAATTTTTACTCAAATTTTGCAGGCAATGATCGCTTCAGCTTCTTCACATTTTTTTTTGTCTTTGTAATGCTTTTCAAGAGCAAAAGCCCCATTAGATATGTCACATAACTTTGCACTGAACTCAGCCACAGTCAGGCAACTTCTTTTTCTTCCATCCTTAGATTCTCAAGTTGTGATGCCAACATATCCAGCTTTGTTTGCTTAACACTTGAAGTCCCCTCAAACATATTCTCCAGTGACTTCTAAGCTTTCTGAGCAGATACACATTGAGAAATTAACTTGACGTGGCTTGAATTAATAGCATTGTAAATCGCTGTCTTGACCATAGAATTGCAACTTGATAGCTCTTTCTCTGCAACAGTCCACTCATCTCTTGGCTTAAGACTCTCAACTCCTTTACAATCCACAACTTTAGGAGGCTCCAAACCAAGCTCAATCGAATTCCAACAATCCTCCATCAAGGTTACTAATAAACGATTGTATACAAACTTTTCAATATCCATAATTCGATGAATCAAGCAACGGTGGTTGTGTCATAAATGTGCCTTCTCTATATGAATTCATCACAACTGATTCAAAATTCTGCCTTACTTCCTGAACTATCCTCACCCTTGATCTACCGGAAACTAGACTGAATCTCTATCAAGAACATGCTCTGATACCACTTGTTAATGCATATGAGGTACGAATAATAAAGTGAAGAAAGTAAAAAACACAAGAACTTTGTTAACGAGGTTCAATTTTTCCTACTCCCCGGAACCACGTCCAGATTTCAATTCCACTAGAATAAGAAAGCAAATACAACCTATTCGCAAGCCGTCTTTCAATCTTGCCTTCTCAAACCTTCTAGAATCTTCATACACACACAAAACAATAACAATATTGTATCACTTCTTGTATCACACAGACACTACTTCAGACAGACAAATACATCTTCATTATCCCCCTTTTTGACTATGTTTGTGAACTCATCGTTCCAAACTCCTAAACAATATCACCAAACACATCTTCATAGACCAGATACGTATACATGGCTAGGAGAAATGGTGGAACGAGCACTTTTGAGCACATCTTCTCTCAAGTTGTACCTCATTATGAATATGTAGCATGGCTTATTGTGAAAGATAGTCTATCTACTGGTGTGAGAATGTGCGCTTGAGGAGTTCTTGAAATTTGTGTATTCTATGGTGAGCTAGCTGAGTCGAGAGAGATCATATATAATTTACTTGTCCCTGTATCTTCACAATATGTAACGACATAGTAGGTGACGACGGTGTCCCAGCATATCTGGGTTAGAAGGAAACACTACAACCGTATCGGCAAAATTGCGTCAACACTCCTCTGCTTGACCTTCCTATTCGCTACCATAACTGAAACAAGCTTTTTTCTATGTGACTACTTATGAATGGTGGCTAAAAATGTGATTACTTGTCCCTGTTTCACCAATGAGATTACTTATGCAATCAACATACATAAGCATGGTGATGATCAGATGATGAATGAAGAGCAATGTAAGGTGTTTCAATACCGTAAGTCGTTGTAGCATAAAAGATGTCAAGACAAGATCAATGCATTTAAGTTAAGCCAAATATAAAGTTGATTTGTTCTAACAACCTAATGACATAAAATGAAATGCAATAAACTAAGGCAACTTAAGACAATACTAATGTAAAAATAAATTATAGAACAAGTGTAATAAACTATGATAAGCAAGAGAAAACTACTAAAAAATGCAATTAAGAGCAAACTGGAATGAAACAGAACATAGACAAGGAAATAAACTAGCGCTCGAGTAAGTGCTCGGTGACAAATGATTATATATGAAAGCTGTAACAAAAAAAAGAGCAATTAGGTCCTAGAGATGGGAGTAATTGGTTGGTATCAAGCTAAGCTTATCCAGACTGTTTAACAAACTTCATAGAAGCTATCCCCAGACAATGATCTCATATACTTGCTAATCCACTCTCATGACAATAGCAATCAAGTTTAGTAACATTCTACCCAACTCTCATTGGTGAAACCATACTAAACATGCATGAAGATCCAGATAATTATTTGTCAAAAACCACCATAGACAACTAATCTCTTAGGCTAGACACAGTAATCTCTGGTATTAGTCTTATCTAGCATCTTAAACATCTTTTAGAAGTTAAAACACATGAGATCTATCTTTAACTTCTCAGAACAAAGATAGCATAGAGTTCTCCTAACCCAGAAGGGATTTGTAAACAATCAAGCTTAAACACTCTAGATAAACAGATCTCTTAACCAACCTATCTCATCTCTAAGATCCTAGTTTACTACTCAGATCTACAAATAATGATGAAGAACACAAACCCATAAAGTGATAAAACAGACATGATATGATAGATAAGAGAGAGATGAACAATTTAATACAAAGAAGTGAAAGCAAATACGCTGCAGATTCAAAGTTTTGAAGATTACAAATTTTGGTGGGTAAAAATCCTAGAAAAGATAAGAAGATGCAATAAAGTAAAAGTAAGCTAAAAATGGCAAAAACTAGGTTATGAGGTGTCTCTTTGCGGGCACAGGTGAAAACACATATATTTAGTAGAGGGGGGGTAGACCTAGTTGGCTAGAAGAAAAAAATAGAGAGTTGGTGGCTTTTACTTGACCATGTGCTCGACCATATGCTCGACCAAGTGCATGGTGGAGTGGTTGGTCGAGTAGCTCTAGTCTGATCTGGGATGATATCTGTTCAGTAAAACAGGGATAAACGCTTGAAACACACCTCTGATTGACCTGAAACCACCAGAACTGAAAATCTAACTCGATTTCCTACAACTTTTGTGAAGAACTCTGAAGTTGAATACTAACTAAAGATCTTCGTTAGAGTCGATCTTTGAGGGGTTTGTCATGCATCCGACCGAGTGCTCGCCCGTGTGCCTGATTGAGTGGTGTGGTTGAGTGCCTTCTTTTCCCTTCATGATACTTCCAGTCCTCTTGTTTAGCTCCAGAAATAATACCAAGGCCTTCATTAGAATTTTAGAGCTCCATAATACCTAATAAGACTCCAAATGCACAAATGTATACAGTGCATGCTTTTAAACATCCTAAGTGTATATTTGGACATAAATTGTTATAAAACCTAAGAAAACACTTCTATATGATGCAAAACATAAACTAGACAAGGCCTATAATATGGTAAAATAGAGTGACATCAACACCCCCATACTTAGTCTTTGCTTGCCCTCAAGCAAACAAACAAGACATAAGTAGGTAGAGAGGTTTGAAAGTGGGATCTAAGAACCTAAAACCTATTAATAAACTAGCTAGAATCAATGTCTAAGTACTAATACTACGATGCAAGGTGAATGAGCTGTACTTAAAAACTTTAGACAAGCCTATAATATCAAAATGCATTCAGATCAATCTTTCCTTTAACATTCATTAAAAAAGAACATGGATCAGATTATGCAATGTTTAAATTCATAATCCTACCCTTTAGCTTCTGTTCTTATTAAATACACTCATTTCTCTTTGTTCTAAGTCTTAGGAGTTATGAGAGACTTCTTTATTGATTCTTCTAGTGGATTGGGGTTTTCTTTCTTATTCACTATGATTCTCTTTTCTTTTTGATTCTTAAGACATAAAAGCTTTTTGCTATACTCTTCTTTTCTTTCTTTTTTTTCTTTGACCAGATCTATGCTTTATACTTTCCAAATCCTTTACTAGAGCTTAGATTCATTTAAATGCATTCCCCTCCTAAAGACTTTAACCTTTTCTCTTTCTTTTCTTTCTTTTCTTTTTCAACCAAACCAAGTCCCAAACCCAGAAATAAATCTCACCTAGTCCTATCTAGCTTGAAAATTGCAAACTAGAACTACACATGGCTCCATTCCTGTCGGTTCAAACCTAACCCTTTCTACCAAGCTCAATCCCAAAAAGGCCTAACACTCAACAATAAACATGGCTTGAAAGAAGGGTAGGTTAAGGGTAGGGGAACTGATTCAATGATGAAACCAGGTACTTGGATCAACAAGAGTGGTGAAAAAGGAAAGATGATCCAAATATGTAGTTAGTATCCATTAGTTTAAAGCAATGCACAACCAGATAATTATAAATCAAGATTAGGTTCTTATAAGTAGGAAATGATATCAAATCACAACATGCTTCAATTTAGACAAGAATGCAATATAGGAATTCAAGACTTGGTTCAATCTTATGTTTCTACCTCACTCAACTAGCATCAAAGTACTATTAATTTGGGCATTGATCCTAGTCTAGCAAATTTAAACAAGTTAACAAGGCTGAACTCAACATAGATCCCTAATGCATATATGCAACAGTCCTACATGAAACATACTAATAATATCCTAATATGGAATGCAAACTACATGAACTCTCTGTTTTTTAAAGATTTTTTAGAAATCTTTCAAATTTTTAGGGTTTTGCTATGCCATAAATATGATGTAAATACTAACATGATTATGCTAAAAACTTGAAATAAGAAAACAGAAAACCACATCAAATGTCATCCCAAACCCTCCCCAAACTTAAATTACATTGTGTAAGGAAAATTTGGAATAGGATTCAAGAATCAAGAAACAACACAAAAACAAGAAATGCAAGGGTATATAAAAAGATAGAGCTGGAGTATTACTTGGGATCGGCTAAGGGTGTGATTGATTTATGGATGTGTTACTTCTAAGTATCTAGTTGATATTTACTAATTATTAAATATTTTTTTTAAATTATCTTTCAAAGCTTTTAGGTGTGTCACAGGGTTTGGTTTAAACTTTAAAACAAGCTGGACAGTGGTTATCTGTAGCCTGTTGTAGGCTGCAACTAAACCCAAGGCCGAATTCATGTCCCATAGAGCCTTGACGCGTAAGAGACTAAGAGTTAGGACCACCATCTTGACCCACTGTTGGTATCTGCTTTGATGAGAGAGAGAGAGAGAGAGAGAGAGAGAGAGAGAGAGAGAGAGAGAGAGAGGATTGAAATTTTTGTATGAGCTACAATACCTCAGACTAATTTTTGTATTTTGTCTAGTTTCCAACAGCTAAAACATGTTCCTGCAAAAGGTAGCAAATTGTTCTTCACTCCCTAATTCATAATTACACCTGCAACTGCATAACACCATTGTGTCGTTCTTTATGCAATTTCATCTGTAGTTTTAAGATGAGATTTTTCCTCTAGTCCTGACTATAAATTTGCAAAACTTTCTTTCAAATAATGAACCAGCCTGAAAGCAAGAAGATCCCCGCACAAAATTTTCAACCAAAGATTATACACATCCAATATGTGGGAACCATCATGCTTCGATTTCCACCGTAATCAATGTCTTGTCCATTACAATGAAGTTATCCATTAATGGAATCTGCATTAACAGAGCAAGTGTCTGAAGTGGCTTCCAACTCTTATAAAATTTACATATTCCACATAATAAGTATAGATAATGACTGTGAAATGCAATCTTAAAGATAAAATCACTTTAGAGAACTTACTGTTGATATCATCTTGAGATTTGTTGAAGAATTGCTCTTTCTTCGGGTTCAAGAAGTTGTTCAACCTAAATACTCAAACCCATGTAAAGCAGGATTAAAAACTGAGAGATCTTAAGAGACTTATGAATTATGATTGAAAAAGAAGAAGAACCTCTTTCTCCACCAAGTTGACAATTCCACTTTAGTCCTGAGATATCCATCCAAGAGAATACCACATATAAGATGTGCAAAGAATAAGCTGTATTTAGCATGAATCAAGCTACAATGAAGGCTTTATTACCTTATGTATTTGCAGTTAATAAATTGTTGACAGACATACTGATAGAGTTGCCAAGCATCTCCTCCAATCATGTCCTCGGTTGCTGCTCGCATCGGGTGATAGGAGGATGGTCTCCAGCATCGGTCCCTGACTTTGGCTTATGGAAGCCATCTGAGACCAGTCTCTGTACATAACCACCCCCACACTGGATTACTAACTTGTTCTCTGAGTGTGTCTGTAAAGTCGAATGAAGAAGGATATGTTGTACTCTGTTCGCGGATAGCTAGCACAAAACGAGAATGTTATGTTAAAGCAGGGAGGATAATTTGAAACTAGCTTCGATCAAATTTTAGACTCATGATTCATGAACTAGATTAAGCAACGGCAAATGACTATAAACGCAACATTATAAAAACCAAAAACAGAAAAAAGTGAACAACAAACCTGAATGAATGAATTAATGAATCATTCATTTTGTACCAGTCTTCACTCATATTCATCAACAACATCTCTCAATTCATGGATAATTCAAGAAGAATTGACACAGGTTGGAAGAACCAAAGAAGAGGAGAAGAAGAGGAAAGATTCTTTGGACCATCCGACAAACCCGCAAACCAAACGAGTCAAATTCGCAAGACCCGCTATCTTTTGGACATCAACTTTAAAGCCTATATATATCCAACCGGTTAATTGACATAGCGGACATGGCCTGCGGGCTTTAGGCCCGTTTGACACCCTAACTACTAGCATATTTCATTACTAATTTCTAAATTATATTCAAACTTTTCAAAAATTTTTGATATGTCGAAGATATTCTTTACGTGCTCTTCATCATTTTCGATAACTATCCACGCAAAACCCTAAACCCTACAATCTTCTCAAATAATAAAATAATTATAAATGTCTCACTCGCATTATATTAGCTCACTAAACACAATAAACTGTTTCTCTATAGCAAAAGCAAACGAATTAAATTACTCTAATGGCTACTACATTTGCCTTTATAATAGATATGATGTGGCGGCAAAAAGGTTTTATTTTCTTTCCTACTTCTTCTTATTTCATGTAACCATCTCATACTATACTTCTCAAATTTACATTTTGTCGTGTCTAATGTCGTTTGTTTATAATTTTTTTACTTTAGGGTGTGAAGATCCATACTTATGAATGATGATCTAAAACATGTTGATTGGTAAGTATATTTGATCAAAAACTGTAACAGTGCAGATCTATATTACTATTTACTAGCCAAATTATCATTTACAAATAATAATACTGTTTTCATTTCTAGACTTGATTGTTCAAGTCGTAAACATCGGGGAGAAGGGATGCTTGAAGCGAAAAAGCCAACTAAAATGCTCAATTTTGAAATGAGGGATGATTAGTAAGTTATTACTATTAAAATCAAAGATGGTGAGGATAATGATGATGTGAATGATGGGATGAATACAGACAAGAAGCTGAAGGGTGTTAACCCGCAGTACATGTTATGGAGTTGAAGTTTGGTTATTTGTTTCTTGGTGTGTTTTATTTTATTTCTCAAACATTACTAGATTTTTCGTTCAATGGTTTTTGGTTCAAGTTGTCAGTAACAAGTTTGGTTTTGGTCAACTTTTGTTTGTTATTCAATCAATTCAATATAATGATACAACTATTATTAGTGAACATTTTATTTATATGAAAATATTAAGTTATGCAATTAGTGGTATTGGACAGTAAATTAATATAGGGTTTGTTTAGAAATATAAATAATTAAAAATCTCACAAGTTTAAATTATATATACACATCCATCAAATAACATTCTTATAGTTTCCATGAATAATAATATTATGTTTTAAATACATTGGTGTATATTGGCCGTTTACAATAATAATATAGAGTAATAACTCAATCTAACTCATATATATATATATATACACAAAATAGAACAGTGAAAATAATACTATATATAAAAACAAACTGTTTTGTACCACGGGTTAAATCAGAATTAACAATTAAATATAATTATATTATTTCAAACACTAAAAAAAAAAATTAACAAACAAATATAACTTAAAACTAAAATATTTTTGTCTAAAATAAAAGTTGTTTCGTGGTGTACTACGGGTTAAAATCTAGTATATTAATATTTTTAAGTACACATTTTGTATTATATCCTTATAATTATGTTTATTTGCAATGTGAATCCCTACAAAATTGCACAAAACTCAATAAGTAAAATATGGTAAATTGACTAAATCAATTAAGTTTATTCTTAATAAAAATAATAATATATAAATATTTAAGTTTCCTAAAATTGCTCTAAATCTCTCTTCCAAATAAATAAGGTTCCTAAAATCAACAAAATATCATATAGATGCAAATGATTTTTTTTTTCAAACTCGCTACCATCTCCTTAAAAATTTAATGCAGTCAAATTTACAAGCAAAAGTGCTCAAAAAAAATATTTTGATAGAAAAAGTATTCTAATTCTCATAAAAAAACACAATATATAACATAAATTATAAATAATTAAAAAAATATAGACCTGCGTTATACCCCAGATTAAAATCTAGTTGTGATACATATTACTAAACTTAAAAGCTACTAGTGCCTTTTTTTAGAGACGAGTACGAGTTAGATACATAATCAAAAAGGGGTTACATAGATAATCCAACCTGACTAAAAGTGTTAATACTATACCAGATAAACATTATAATTTAACATCATCTGTTTAAAATTATTTTTTTATCGAAAATTTTAAATAGCATTATTACCTAGTACAAATCGTTAAATAGAAACAAAGAAAAAATAGAAAAAGAAAAACAAACGAAATATTACCATATGTGGAAGTAAAATGCATGAAAAAAAGGCAGGTCATCTTCTGTTTATTATGGTATCAAGATGGTTAAAAAGTGTTAGTTATTTGTCTGTTCATCAAAAGCAAAGATAAGAACCTCTATAAATTAGATATCTCAACTTACTTGATGATAGACATGTTTTCACCCAGGGTATTAATTCCCTATGCAGTTGTAGTACCAAGGGTTATTAATCCAAATGGTTGTGTATTGCTAGCAGGAAGGATATGATCAGTACAATACAAGTCAAGTCAAGCAATTAAGGTTTAGGTTTTAACCGTCCTAAAATAAACAAAGTAAAAGAATATAAACAAGTAAACCACACGACCTAAGCACTCGATGCAAGCAATCGAGCACATGATCGAGTGGGGTGGTCGAGTATGCAAGTAAGATATGAACAGCTCGAGGTATTACTCGATGCAGGTTATCGTGTACCTGATCGGGTAAGAGGTCGAGTAAGTAAAGAAAATGTAAACAAATGAAATACGAAAGTTCCTAAGGATGGGGGTAATCAAATTCTAAGTGTTCTAGACCAGTACGGATGCCTTACATACCTCAAGCAATTATTTCCTNCAATGCAAGTCAAGCCAAGCAATTAAGGTTTGGGTTCTAACAGTCCGAAAATAAACAAAGTAAAGGAATATAAACAAGTAAACCGCACGACCTAAGCACTCGATGCAATCAATCGAGTATAGGATCGAGTGGGGGTGATCGAGTATGAAAGTAAGTTATGAACAGCTCGAGGTATTACTCGATGCAGGTTATCGTGTACCTGATCGGGTAACTGGTCGAGTAAGTAAAGAAAATGTAAACAAATAAAATACGAAAGTTCCTAAGGATGGGGGTAATCAAATCCTAAGTGTTCTAGACCAGTACGGATGCCTTACATGCCTCAAGAAATTATTTCCTAGACAATGAACCTCTAAAATCTTGTCACCACACTTTCGCACTAGCAACAATCAACCTTGAACATACTACCACACTGTCGCACTAGCAATATGAACAAGCAGGCATTAAGAACAATTCATTTTTGTCAGTAAACTTAGACTTATCTGATTTTGTCACTCAAAGTTAAGTAAACCTCTAGCATTGACCTAATCAAGCATTTTATCTACTCCTTTCGGCCTGTAGCGTTGTAAACGCCCTAGATCTAATCTCAACCTTTCAGTATGTTGACAGCATTAAGAACATCAACCTAGAAGGAAATATATCAATCATCACAATCAACTAAAGCATCCTAACTGATCAAGAGCACCTAATCATCTATCCCATCCCTAGAAACTTTACTACACTACTCGGACATAGAAACGAATGACAAAACAATCATAATAAA
>NC_025693.1:12606997-12629993 GCF_000633955.1 Camelina sativa
GAGTCGCTCAGTTCTCTCACAGAAGCTCTCGCTCTCTGGTTTGAGGGTCTGCGGCGTGCTCGTTTTCGAGCTAGGGAAAGAGGGGGTTTATATATGGAAACCCATTTGACCTAGCTTCCCAGACCTGCCCGATGGTCTACTCGATGGGGTACACGAGGGTGAAGTCGAGTAACTCCTCGGGTGGATCTTCGGGTTGCTCTTCACGCTCTTGGATCCTCTTCGATCGTGTTGGGGTTCAGACTTGTTCTTGTAGCTTGATGGCTCCTTCGGGTACATGCTCGAGTTGTCCTTGTTTTCCTCCATTTTTGGCTCTTTAGCACCTGTTTTCATCCAAAATATGCAAATGCAGAAATGCAACACCCTAAATGCTCTAAAAGTTGATTCTTACAGTAAATGGCCTAAAAATGCAAGTTAGAGGTATGAACAATGCAAAATATGGACAAAAAAGGATGCTAAAAACATGTAAATTAGAGAGTTATCACTTGATTTAATATTTGCTAAACAAAAAACACAACGAAAATATTAAAAAAGCTGACGTAGAAGGCGTTTTCTTGGCGATTAGGGTTTTTTGTTTTGTGTGCAATGTTGATGCTACAGGCGGATTTGCCGACGCATACTGCGAGTCAAGGGAGTGTAGCTCAGGTAGATGTTCTAAATTCGGGGAAGAGTCTCAATGGGTTAGGAAACGAGATCTTGATTTCTGAGCAAAGTTTCCCAGCCCTAGGTAAGTCGCAAATGGAGCACACGGTGAAGGTTGATCAGAAGTTATGGGTGAAAGCGGTTCAGGAACACACTTTCACGAAACAAGATTTTGTCGTCTCTCAAGTGGAGGGGAAGTAATGAAAGTTTGAAGAAGAGAGAATTTTATCTTAGGTCGCAAGTATTGAGAGAGTAAGAGAGTATGAGAGTTTCGGATCAAGAGAGTATGAGAGTATAGAAATATAGAAGAAGAAATTAGTATTTCTTACTTGATATGGATCCTAGTTACAATCAAAATATAGACAAGACAAAGAGAGAATATTCTATACAAGATGCTACACGATTATCTTAGTGAAAGCGACATCTTATGTTCTTAAGTAAACATGTGACTAATAGTTGACTCTTGCCTCCCACTTGCGTAAACTCTCCAACGGTCGGAATAGAAGAGACTAGAAGCTTAGCTGAGCTTCACATGAGACTTGTGAGACTTCTAGTGGGCTTTATATGATGTGGGCAGCTATGTTGTACGGACGGCCCGACTTGAGTTGTACGGACAGGTTGTACGGTCCATGGTACGGACAAGGATGATCATGATCATAGTTTATAAGGAACGAGTAGTGGTCCCTAAGGAGGTTTTCGTGGATGCAAAGATGCTATGGGAGGATTTCTTAATCGGCAAGTTTTTGATTGTGAACAAAATCTGGCGTTTGGGGGATAAGTCTTCTCTCATAGATGTTTTTGTGGTAAATGATACAACAGTGAAATTCAGGGTTCGTAGGACTTCCCATGCTAGTGTCTAAATGGTCTCCGTTTGCGGAAGAGGCGCAGCCTGCTATGCGGTCTGTTCCATTGTGGACTGTACTTAAGAATGTTCCAACTACTATGTTCACGCATAAAGGTTTGGAGTTCTTAGCTAGTGCAATGGGGAAGCCACTGAAGCTGCATCCAAAAACAGAGTCTTGTGTGAGTTTTGAGGAAGCTCAAATCCTTGTGGAAGCAGATCTAACTAAAGTTTTGCCTTTGGAGTTCCATTTAGCGGGTGAGGAGGAAGGTGAATTGGATGTGGTGGTCAGATATTCCTACCCTTGGCTACCTCCCTAGTGTAGCAGTTGTCAGAAGTGGGGCCATTTACATTCGGCGTGCCTTGTAGTTGGTCAGGAGGATCTCTCGAACTCTGTTGTAGGCTCACAGACTCATATTCAGAGTAGCTCGGTGGCGGAAGTGACAGTGGGTGCGGTTCACACTGCTCCTGATACAAGGAAGGATGTAGTTCAGAGTAATGAGGGTGATGGGAAGGATCAGGGATGGATCACTCCTCAAAAGTGTGGCCATAAGACAAGCCCCCACAATGGAAATTACCAATCTGAGAGGAGCTTTGGTGAAGTATCCATTCTGTCTAATTCTTACTCTGTGCTTAGTGAGCACCATGAGGAAGGATCAGAAGAGCTTGTAGAGCATAAAGTAAGTGAGAATGGAGAGAGTAAAGATGCTGATCTTGGGGAGGAAGAGAAGGACACATATAAGGTTGCAGATTCAGGAGATTTGGAAATTGCAGGGACAAAAACTTCAGTGTCAGCAGAGGAGGCTAAACTCGATGAGGTTGTAGCTGATGCCGATGCGAGAAAAAAGAAAGGTCGGGGAGTCAAGGCAACGGTCCAGCTGCGTGAGTCTATCCCTAGGCTCACAAAAGAGATGAGTAAAGTTGGTTATAATCCTCAGACTCATAACCCCCAAGATCAGAGTAAGAGGTCCTCCCAACACTTATTTATATGTCGAACTTCTTCTGGAATGTCCGAGGTTTCAACAAAATTCAAAGCATTCCATAGTTCGAGATTGGTTGCAAAGTGAACAATTCCAATTTGGGTGTTTGGTTGAGACGAGGGTAAAGGAAAACAAAGTAGAGAGGATTGTCGGCTCTGTTTTCCCGGGTTGGTCTTTTTTATCTAACTATACTTTTAATCGCAGAGGAAGAATATGGGTCCTTTGGAACTCAAGGGTGCGTGTTACACCATTCTTCACTAGTGAACAGATGATAACCTGTTCGATCATGGCAGATGGAGTACAAGATGAGTTTTTTGTTTCACTTGTCTATGCATTGAATAGTGCTGAGGAGAGGAAGGTTTTGTGGGAAGATTTAAAAGCTCACCAGGATTCACCAGTGATCCGTACTAAACCATGGATGGTTTACGGTGATTTCAATGAAATTCTGGAGGCTGAGGAGCACTCTCTTCATGCTCAAACACATATTATGCCTCCAGGGATGAGAGATTTCCAAGAGGTTGTGCGGTATTTTTCTCTACAGGATATGCACTCTCACGGTCCAATGTACACTTGGTGTAACAAACGTGATGCTGAGCTGATTTGTAAGAAGCTCGATAGGGTTCTCGTTAATACAGCTTGGCTACAGGTGCATGCTCACTCCTATGGTGTATTTGCGGCTGGTGGTTGCTCTGACCATCTACGTTGTCGGATCAAACTTGGTAGAGATGTTGTACGATCAAAGAAACCTTTCAAGTTTACCAATGCTTTAGCTACAGATGCCAAGTTCAAACCACTGATATAGGACTACTTGGATGGTACGGAGGCAATTTACCACTCCACTTCCGCCATTTTCCGTTTTCAAAGAAGCTAAAAGCACTGAAACCAAAAATAAAGCAGTTAAGTAAAGATACGCTTGGAGATTTGACGAGGAAAACCAGAGCAGCCTTTGCTAAATTTTGTCTTTGTCAAGAGACGACTCTGAATAATCCCACATATATGAATATGCGGAGTGAATCAGAAGCATACAGTAGGTGGTTGCATGTCACGGAGCTTGAGAAAGGAGTTCTGAAGTAGAAGTCCAAGCTCCACTAGTTGAGGGTAGGTGATGGTATTAACAAGGCTTTCTACAATGCTGCAAAAATTAAGGAAGCTCGCAATGCCATTCGCGAAATCAAATGCCAGGATGGGTCTGTTGTAGACACACAAGACGATATCAAGAAGGAGGCTGAACAATTTTTTTGAGACTTTTTAGGACACAAACCGGCTCATTATACTGGTTTAACTGACGATATTATTCGTGATTTACTCAAGTACCGCTGCTCAGAGAAGGATAGAGTAAGTCTACAAGCTGATGTTACAGAAGACGAAATTAAAAGTGTTCTGTTTTCAATGCCTAAGAATAAGAGTCCAGGACCGGATGGATACACAGTGGAATTCCTCAAAGAAGCATGGTCTATCATCAGAACTGACTTTGTTACTGCTATCAAATCATTTTTCCAATATGGCTTTCTCCCTAAGGGAGTAAACGCAACTATCTTGGCACTTATACCAAAGAAAAAGGTGGTGATTTAGATGAAAGACTATCGCCCCATTTCCTGCTGTAATGTTACATACAAGGTAATCTCAAAGCTTCTTGCCAATCAACTTAAAGAGCTTTTACCGGATTTTATATCACCAAACCAGTCAGCATTTGTTAAAGATAGATTGTTGATGGAAAACATTCTTCTTGCTTCTGAAATTGTCAAAAATTAGCACAAAGAGTATCTTTCTCCTAGAAGTGCAGTCAAGATAGATCTCAAAAGCTATTGATTTGGTTCAATGGTCTTTCCTCCTAACCATTCTACAAGCTCTTGAGTTTCCCCCAAAATTCATCAAATGGATTCAACTATGTATCACCATGGCTTCTTTCTCGGTTCAGGTCAATGGAGAGTTATCCAGCTTGTTCACCAGTGCTCGAGGACTTCGGCAAGGCTGTTCTCTCTCACCATACCTCTTTGTTATATGTATGCAAGTGCTCTCTGCGATGTTGGACAAAGCCGCCGTGGACAGACAAATAGGATATCATCCGAAGTGCCACAACCTGCAATTCACACATTTGTGTTTTGCTGATGATCTGTTAGTTTTCACAGATGGAACTAAGCGATCTATTGAAGACATTCTCTACATTTTTGATCGGTTTGCAGACTACTATGGTCTAAAGATTAGTCTCGAGAAATCAACTCTGTGTATGGCAGGGGTACGAGAGGGGGACCGAGCAGACATATTCAGCTCCTTTCCCTTTGCCACTGGAACTCTACCGGTGCGCTATCTTGGTCTGCCTCTACTGACAAAGCAAATGACTACTCAGGAATATGCTCCACTGGTCGAGAGAATCATAGAACGTATTGGTAGTTGGACGGCTCGCCACCTATCCTTCGCAGGCCGCCTGCAGTTGATCAGCACAGTCCTCCACAGTATAACAAATTTCTGGATGTCCGCATTTAGACTCCCCAATGCCTGCATTAAAGAGATTGATAGCCTCTATTCTGCTTTTCTTTGGTCAGGGACAACCCTGAACACTAAGAAAGCCAAAGTGGCTTGGCAAGACGTATGTCTCCCTAAGGAAGAGGGAGGACTAAGACTCTGATCACTGAAAGAAGCCAATGTAGTGAGCTGTTTGAAGCTCATTTGGTGGTTACTATCAACAAACTCGCTATGGACACAGTGGCTGAGGACCTATCTGTTAAGAAAAGGCTCTTTTTGGTCGATCAAAGAAAACACCACAGCAAGCTCTTGGATGTGGAGAAAATTGTTGAAGTATCGGTCTATTGCAACAGGCTACATCAAATATGAGGTAAGAAGTGGAAGAAATACATCCTTCTGGTACGACAACCGGTCGAATTTGGGATGTCTCTTGGATATTGCAGGACAACGTGGCTGCATAGATATGGGGATATCATTACACACCACAGTGGCGGAGGCTCTGGCTCACCGAAAAAGACGACACCGGGTTGAGTATCTCAACCAAATAGAGTCCACTTTGGAGGAGATCCGATCACTAGAGCTGGTTGATTCAGAGGATACAGTTCTTTGGAAAGGGAAAGGAGGTCGTTTTACAACGAATTTCACAACCAAGGAGACATGGGAGCATATACGGGAGCCTCGGGGAAGTAAAGAATGGACTAAAGGGGTTTGGTTTCCGCAGGCAACACCAAAATACTCCTTCATTGTTTGGCTAGCGGTTCTAAATAGGCTCTCAACAGATGATCAAATGCAAACATGGTGCGGTAATTTTCAAACATCTTGTGTCCTCTGTTCAGGCCGGCTCGAAACTCGGGACCACCTATTCTTATCTTGCCCATTCTCAACGGAAATATGGACCGGCCTCACGCTCAAGCTTCTCACCAGCAGATTTTTGACAGTATGGAGTGACAACTTATCTCTCCTCACTGATGCGACACTAAACTATGTTACATTATACCTACTGCACTATACTTTCCATGCTACAATCCACACTTTATGGCGGGTACGAAATGGCAGGCGCCAAGGGGAAACTCCGACTTCTGCTCCGCTTCTTCTCAAACAACTTGACCAGCACATAAGGGATAGATTGCTCTCCATCCACCATCAAAGCAAAGGAAAATATGCAGCTGCGATGGCAACATGGCTAGCTTCGAGATACCTCTCTGTTTTGTAACATTATTTTACTAATGCTTAGTTAAACTTCTTAAACTTATTGTTGCCTAAGAGGTTATCCGTATGTTGGCCGAGAAAGCTTTTTAAGTTTTTTTTTTCTTTATTTTTTTTGTCCAAGTGAATTTTCCATTCTCGAATTTATGTCATCCAAGGGGATCTTTATCTAGAACTAGATAAGGATCCGCCCGATGTGCGGGTTTAAAATTTTGTAAATAAAATTAAATTTAACAAAATATATTAAAATTTGTATTAGTTATTTATAATTTTTTTTTGCTATAATTCACTGATTTATATCTATTTACAAAAATTTTATGTATTTTACCATGAAAAGTGTATTTTTTTACACCTAAATATATTGTATGTTACAAATACATTCGTTACCACTACCTAAAAATTGTCTATATGAACATTAAGCGAACTATTATATATTACTTTCACTTTTGCTTAGTTTTTTTAATTACAAAAATTGTTGGCTCAAACAATATTTCAAATAAAAATATATTACATATTATACTAATCAATTATTATTAAAAAAATATACTAATCAATGATGTATCATCACAATAGTGTATTACCAACCATGAAGAGA
Organism: Camelina sativa; assembly: GCF_000633955.1. Lineage (NCBI taxonomy): Eukaryota > Viridiplantae > Streptophyta > Magnoliopsida > Brassicales > Brassicaceae > Camelina > Camelina sativa. Next base: position 12,613,722 of record NC_025693.1, read on the forward strand.
ACTTCGGCTCCGCCCTCCTCCCTCTATTATGGAGAGAACTTTGTGCACAACCTCATCTACCATGAAGAAAACCTTGGCTCCGCCTTCTTCCCTTAGAGTGTTAACCATGCGTCCAACCTTCTTTACCTTTTTTTCTTGGGGAGATAACCTTGCGACCAACCTCTTCCACTTTAGAGAGAACCTCGGCTCTGCACTCCTCCTATGTGGAGAGAACATGTTCACATTTTTTAGCTATCTCAAAATAGTTTGCTCCGACAACCAAAGAAACTAAAGACCATTTTCTAACGTCACAAAATCTTTTGACAGTAAATAATGTTAAATTTCTTAATGTATATGTGAAAGCTTCTTTGACATACGATGATGTAGCATCTGTCTCTGTAACGCCCTGACAGCCACCTTTCTTAGTGGGCCCCACGTCCACTCCTAACCCGTAGGCCCATCCATATCTGACGGCTGGTTTGTTACAACTGAGAGGCGTTAAATACATTACCGACCCTACAAATCGCCACATGATATTTCTCTGTGTTTTGTCCTCACTCGCGCAGTTCCTACAATCACTTCCCAGAAGCTCACACATCATGGAAACTACTCCAACTCAAACACGCTTAACTCTGGAGTTCTCTCAGGACCCTCGACCGAAAAGATAAGTGCACTTTGGTGATATAGATGGTCAAATCAATTCTTTTAAACCTTTCTGCAAACCAGGGTGTCACAGTCTCCAAACTCCTATGGATCTTTCAACAATGATTTATGTATTTCCAATCTATCTATCTATTTTTGTTGTAAGCTTGTATTTTGATGTGTGTAGAATTTCACTCCAAATCTTTTACCTGAAAAGACTACACGACGACTGAAAGTGCACAATTAATCAATTGTAGTATTTTAGGATCGATCCCACAGAGAGTAATAGCAAACACAAATTGAATTAAAAGAGAAAGAACTATGGCTAAGACTAAAGAAGAGATTGGGGTTTTGTTTTTCCTAAAAACTATTGCAAATAAATAAAACGGTTTAAAAGTATAAGGCTAAGGCGTTGGGTGTTTTGGGAGTCATCTTAGGGTTTTGATGGTTCTAAGCAATATTAAGGGGGGGGGGGTTATTGGTTTGAGAGTTTAGTAGAATTTTAATGACTTTAAAAGTTATGTAAAATATGTTGTTATTCAATCAAGACTTTTAAAAACTCTTTTAAAGTTTGGTGTTATTAGTTGTGGATTTGTAAAAAGTTATCTAAAATCTTCATAAATCTAGTGTTATTGGATTAAGAGTTTTATAAAGTCATTAAAAGTTTTGTGTTATTCAAATAAAACAAAAGAATCTTGGATTATTAATGAATTCAAATATTATGTTATTGGTTTAAGATTTTATATTATTTTCTTCATAAAAAAAGTCATGGAAACACTCTCATCAAATAGAGAGATTTGTGAATCATAGTCCATGACTTTTTGGTGTTCATTTGCTCAGTGGCCTCAGCAGCATCATCACCTGCTTCACAGATGAGAACATGTTTTCCTCCATTCAGATTATAAGCAAACTCGTGTTGGGCCTTTTCATATTCATCCTTCACATATAAAGCAGCTACCTCTGCTTTTTTTCATCTACAAAGGCGACAAAACATCCCCGAAACCTGCACCACTTAACCGAGCACCATATACACCAAAACTCAATTCTTTTTTTCTTTTTTTTTGACATCCTACACCAAAACTCAATTAAGGGTTAGTGTATCACATAAGCACACATTCGTAACATAAAGTTACGTTAAGAGTCACGATTCGTATGTTGTGTCTTATGAAGAGTCATGTCTTTTCTTATTCAACAAGACTCGCAGAATTTCAAACCAAAATGATAGAGAGAATATTTTTTGAGAAAGTTTGCAAGATTTTATGAAAGAGTTTACAAGATTAGGAAATACAAATCAGCAAGATTTTAAAAACTTTCTAAACAATCTGTTAGAATCCTTCATTTTCCACTTTCTATAATTTTATTTAAAGTCATTACAATTCTCATTAAATCAGAAACCAATACCTCCCCCTAAGTGTAAGATCTAACAAGTAAATACTAATTTTCGGTCTAGGTTCTCAACTACGAAACACTAATGAACTAACAAGCTATTCTCATAGAATAAAAGTCTAAAGTCTTCACACTCCGTTACTCAACTTTCGCAGGAAACGTCGCATGTCAACCAGCTAGTAAAACAAGTTCGATACATTCACCAAACTTCACAACTCAACTTACGCAGGTTACGAGCAAGGCTTCGGTATAACACTAGTTTGGAGAAGTAGGATAACGCGGTTAGCGCTCCTGTTCTCTAGATCAGTACTTGGTGATCAATCCAATCATAAGCATTAAGATAAAGATGTCCCAAAAGAACTCTAATAATAAACCGAAAATATGATCTAACAACCTAATTGAAGCGAACCTATGAATTCCCCTTGAATCACCCCATAGAACCCAACAAAGTAAACTACTCGATCATGATGCAAAGAAACGATATTGATATTATAAAGTATAGCATCAAAAGTGAATCAATAAACAAAAAAGGGGTTCAAAGTAAACTTCTCTATTTGTCACAAAATAACTTGATCCCAAAGCAAAGATAGTATGAAAGAAATAAGGAAGAGTAGAGATTTGGTGTCTTCGGTGATGGCTTCTAAGAAGAGCTGAGAGAGGACGAGCTTCGATGGCGGTAAAGGAGTCTCTGGTCGTCTCTAGGTGCTAGGCGCTACACCCACTCGACCGCCCGACTAGCACCTAGCGATGTCTAAAACAGGGATATTAATAGAAGCATAGATGTCGCTACATCAGCCAGCTTAACTCTTACAAACAAAACCAACACTAAAAATTATCAGAAGCACATGAATTAAATTAGTAATCGAATTCCAGTTTAACTAGCCATAAATCATAGAGACAATAACTTGAATAATAGATAATAGTTTGACAACATTTGTGTTATAGAAAGTAACAGGAGACTTTTGTATCGGTCCATTCTTTTTCCATCCGTCTTCGCACTCGCGCATAGTTTGCACCATCTGTTACAAATATATGAGCCATTGTTGCATACATGTCTTCATATGCTTGTTCATAAGTTTTTGGAAAAGTTCATATGCTAACTGGTATTTTTTTAAGACAAAAATATATTTGTTGAATTCCAATCGGACCACTAAACTTCTGGCGGACTTTGTTGATTTGTCTGGCTGCATTAGTCACTTGGATTTCGGATTTAGAAATATGATAATCAATCTCAATAAAAAAAGATCAAGAAACTAATAATGATCCTAAGTTCCTAAATAATGAAAAATTTCAAGAAAGTTTATTCCATCGAACCAATAAGTATCACAAAAAACCAACTCTACAGTCAAAAGCATATGAATTAAATTAGCAGTTTAACTAGCCGCCATAAATCTTAGAGACAATAACTTGAATAATAGATAATAGTTTGACAACATTTCTGTTATAGAAAGTGACGGGAGACTTTTGTATCGGTCCATTCTTCCATTCTTCTTCGCATTCGCGCATATAGTTTGCACCATCCGTTGCAGATGCTTTAGCACCTGCTGCATCCATGTCTTCATTTGCATATTCCCAAGATTTTTGGAAAAGTTTAGATGCTACATGGTAACTCGCAAGACAAAAATTTAGTCGTTGAGTTCCAACCGGACCATTAAACTTCTGGCGGACTTTGTTGATTTGTTTGGCTGCATTGGTCACTTGGTCTTGGCATTTAGAAATCTGACAATAAATCTCAATTAGAAATAAAGACACTTTTATTTTTAGCAAAGGAATAAAGCAGATTTTCTCATCTCTCAATTTTTATGTTTATGGCTTGTTCCCTTTATAATACTCCCTCCGTTTTTTATTAATTGTCGTTCTAGAGTTAAAATTTTGTGTCATAATACTTGTCGTTTTAGATTTCCAATGCAAATGTTTGGTAAATATTTCAATCTTATCTAATTGTTTTAATGTTGTGACCAATAAAAAGATTAGAAAATATATTAAGAAAAGATAAAACAAGAAAATTAATGATTTTCTTAATTTGTGTGAAACAACCTTAAACGACAACTAATAAAAAAATGGAGGGAGTAGATATTTAGTTTTACTGTTTATTTCCTATACAGTTAATTATATATACTAGATTTTGGTCCCACTCATGAATTTATTCTATACTTTCATATAGAATTTAAGAATTTTATACTTTTATATAGTATAGAATTATAGAAAAGAAAAGACACTAGATATTGTTAATATTGTTTTAAAACTATTTTCTACCTGTACACTGTGTCTTTTAGATATATTGTTATAGAAATCTCTACATAACAATAAAAGGAATTACAAACTAGTTATTTAACGTTACCGCAATCACAAGAACGTCATAAAGGCCGTTTGCGTCTAGTATACGTGTGTCCGTTCCAATGTATTTCAAGCAGAAATTCACGTCTTTTGTCTCCTTGCAAAGTGCGTACATGTCTTTGATAAGCATTGCATTTGCAGTTGTAAACGCTAAGAACACGAATAGTGACAACGACAAAGGAGAAGTCATGTGTTTGATGAGCATTGTGGCTATATTGAGAATAAGAAGATACAATTGTGTTTGGTATTCTCTTTTGTATGTTTCAAACATTTTATTTATAATAATGACATTGAAAGCTTAAAAACGGTGCGTAATAAATTATGAAAAATTTATTGCTTTAAATTGAAGAACATTAAACTTTAATAAAATAAAAACGGTCAAAAAATCTTAATGGCAGTACATGTTTGGAATAACTGATCACCACAATTTTGAAACGTATTTGAAATTCATAAAAGACCTTGGCTTGCAGCAACCTAGTGAGATGCGAATATTCACCGCTAAATGAAGTTCCATTAGAATAATATTCACCTTAGCATGCAGCAAAGACGCTAACAATATACTACAGCGGGAACCCGGGAATGGCTACAGCGGGTGGGGTCATACGGGATGAGTTTGGTGAATGGTGTGGTGGGTATGCTGTGAATGTGGGGTGGTGTTCGGCACCGTTGGTTGAGTTATGGGAAGTCTGTTATGGGTTATATTGTGTTTGGGAGCGACAAATCACGAGGCTGGAGTTGGAAGTGAATTCGAAGTTGGTGTCGCATCCGTTGTTGTTCCTGCTATATCTGTGCGATGACTTCTTCTCAAGAGACTGAATAGTCTATGTTTCACATGTGTATAGGGAGGCTAATTGTCTTACAGATAGTTTAGCAAACTATGAATTTTCATTATCTTTAGGTTTTCATCTTTTATCTATGACTCCGATGGATGTTGATTCGATCATACTGGAGGATTTAGCTGGACCTACGCATTCACAACGTATTCTCTTGTAATTGTTTTTAGTTTAATTAATAAAGCTGGAAGAGTTTTTTTCCGGATTTCTTTAAAAAAACGCTGATAATATGATATTTGAATATATTAGCATAAAAGGCTTTTTCTCAAGCACGAATCAAATAAGAAGCCCAGAAAATCATGGATTTAGTGTGGACAATCAAAATCATGGATTAGCACTACTACTACATTCGGGCTTATTATCGGCAGGAATTATGAATTTCAATTTTAATTAGCGTTTTCTTAATTTTAATTTTATAGTCAACAACCATAGAGTTTTCTAATGATTGGCAGGAATTATGAACGTTAATAATAAAAAAATAAAAGACATAGCATTATTTAATAATCTCTATGTTTTGAATAGCTTGATGTTTTGAGATGTTTTCTTGTTTTTGTGGCAGGGATTTTAAGCCTCATGAAGATGACACCAACTACTTCAGGCTCTTTTTGGATAATCTTTCTGAGTCGGTGTTGGTACCACAATTCGTCACCTTAAGTTGTGGGCTTGGGCCCAGGACTAATGGTTAATACGGGCTAAGGCCGCAACAGAGCCGGTCCATCAAACCTGATCTGGGAGAAGTGAAGAGGGGTGAAACGTAAAAATAAATCATCTCGGAGCTCGGGAAGCGGTCAAAGATTCTCATAATTAAATTGAATAGAGGGCGAGATTTACGGTTCGAATTGATATGACATTAATTGTAATTTAGTAGTATAAGAGTAAGAGTTGGGAGATTGTAAGAGGGTGGAAAAACTTTCACTTGGCAATAATATCTTACTTTCACTTCGCAATAGCTATTTACTTTGTTACTAAGCTCGGAACTAGAACGGTGGTAAGCACCCCCGCTCAGAAAACACCCCGGAGATAGAAGTTCAATTCTAGTTCTCACATTTCGCGCTAGAAGGAGGGTGATATCACCTATACTCTTGCTAGTTCCGACTCCACTTCCACATCCACGTCGTACAAACATCGCTATGGCTCATGAGTCCTCCAACCAGGTAACTTTGGAGACAATCCAAAAACTTCTGCAGGATTTGGCAGAGAAATCTGACCGTCATCAAGCAGCCTCCGCCGCCTTGTCCGAACGCTTTGACAGTTTGGAAGGGCAAGTCTCCACTCGTCTAGAGACAGTCACCAGTTCGGTCGCCGATCTTTTGACTTCTCACCGCGCATACGCTGATCGGGTCGATCTCCTTTCTTCCAAGCAAAACTACCGACGACGCGCTCTAGACTTCATCGGCATCATTCCGCCGTTCACCTTGCAGCCGATGATGGCAACAGCGACTCCAAGGAATACCTTCCCACCAGGCGGCACAACCGCTGGTCGGGGATAATCACACTCCGGTTCAAATCAAAGTTGCTGGATCTTCTAAAGTTCCAGTTCGGGTCCCTCCCCCTGTGGGAGGAAATGTCCTTCAAGAAAGCCTTACTCCGGGTTACGCTTCCAACCCTGAGTTCTATCGGATGCAGAGCAAGATCCGAGATATGCAATCTATGATGCACAGTGCAACCACTTTGGCACCGGACATCCCCCGAGTAATCGAGGAGTCAAAGCGAACTCCTTTCTCTCATCAGATAGCCAGAGTTCGCGTTAAGGATATTGGGAAAATAAAACTCATGAGCTACGAGGGAAAAAGAGATCCGACTACGCATCTCAAAACCTTCTTGCTCACGGTTAGCCATGTGGACCTCGAGCTCGATGAAGCAGATGCCGGTTACTGTAAGTTGTTCGCAGAAATGTTTTGCGGACCTACTCTGCTCTGGTTCTCATCCCTGGCTGCTGGCTACGTTAACAATTTCATGGAGTTATCAACTTCGTTTATCAAACAATATTCTAGCTTGATTGAAACAGCGGTAACATATGCCCAACTTTGGAACTTGAACCAAACTGCGGGGGAATCACTTCGCTCGTATATAACTAAGTTCAAAGAAATCCAAATCCAGATTCCAGGGCTTTCAAATTCAACTGCCTTGTCTGCCCTGAAGAACGGTCTGTGGCATGAGTCTCGCTTCCGCGAAGAATTAACTGTGAATCAGTTCGCTACCATCCAAGACGCTTTGCATCGGGCTTCGAACTGGATAGTTGCAGAAGAGGAAAAAGCGGCTGCGGCCCAAAAACATAAAGTTACTTCCAAACCTGGGTTTGAAGTACCTGCTAAGAAGACTCCTCCGTCAACTCCGAAGTCCGGGCTCAGTACCTTCGCCATGGATAAGTCTCCACAAAAAGGTTCTCCTAGGAGTTCACCATCCAACCCACCGGTCTCACCATGCTCTAAGAGCGGAATGCTCCCAAGTAACAAGTGTGTTCGAGACGAGAACGTGTACTGCAAACTGCACAAAGTAAATGGGCACTCAACCCGGGACTGCAAGAAATTGATGCACCTTCTCGCAGAAAAATTTGTGTCTGGTGAAATGTCAAGCGTGACTATCAGCGAGCTTGATCAAAAAGCAGCATCCGAAGCCGATGAGGATGCCCCACCAATGAAGAAGCTAAAGCAGGCTGATGGTGATACAGCTCCCAAGAAGAGGATAGACGTCATCATGGGTGACTCGCACCTTTTCCGCAACTCGATCACAGCAATAAAGGATCACCAGCAGAAATTCACAAACCCAGAGCCCAAGCGAATTAAAGTTACTACAAGTGACTTACCCGAAGTCACCTTCTCGGAGAAAGAAACCAAAGACCTGAGTACTCTGCACGACGACGCACTGGTAATATCATTGGATGTTGCGAATCACAAAGTGTGCCGGATTCTGATAGACACCGGGAGTTTGGTAGACTTAATTTTCTTGGAGACACTAGAATGGGCATTGGAAGAGAGCACATCGCGGGTCCCCCTTCCCCTTCAGTCTCGTTCACAAGTGAAACATCTATGTCATTGGGTACAATAACTCTACCTGTCTCCACTCAAGGTGTGGTCAAAATGGTGGAATTCACGGTCTTCGATCGACCTGCAGCCTACAACGCGATAATGGAGACACCCTGGCTATTCCAAATGAAGGCAGTACCTTCGACATACCATCAGTGCGTCAAATTCCCAACCCCGCAGGGAGTTCGAGAAATTCTGGGAAGTCAAAGGGTGGCTAGAAGTTGTTATCTCGCGAGTCATGAGCTGTTGGTCCAATAGCAACCACAGGTTGAGGTCGCAAAAAATCCAGTCCGGAAGCAGCTCAAAGGTGACCTCACTGAATCCATTTTCATCAATGCAAAGTTTTCGGACCAGGAAATCAAGATCGGAGCTGGATTGGGAAACAAGCTCCGAACCAAGCTAATCTCATTCCTTCAAGAAAACATTTCCACCTTCGCGTGGTCTATCGACGAAATGCCCGAAATTAGTCCAGAAATCATTTCGCATGAATTTAATGTCGATCCAACATTCAGGCCGGTAAAACAAAAGCAAAGGAAGCTTGGCCCCGAACGGGTCGAGGTCATCAATAAAGAGGTAGACCGCCTACTGAGTGCTGGCCAGATCCGCAAAGTAAAGTATCCAGAGTGGCTCGCAAATACCGTGGTTGTAAAAAAGAAAAATGGGAAGTCACGAGTTTGCGTTGACTTCATCGATCTAAAGAAAGCATGCCCCTAGGACAGTTTTCCACTTCCGCACATCGACAGACTAGTCGAATCGACCTCGGGGCACGAATTGATGTCTTTTATGGATGCTTTCTCCGGTTACAATCAAATCCTCATGAACCCGGAGGACCAGGAGAAGACAACCTTCATTACAGACCGCAGAACTTACTTTTACAAAGTGATGCCGTTTGGGCTGAAGAACGCCAGAGCAACTTACCAGCGATTGGTAAAACGGATGTTCGAACAGCAGCTTGAAAAGACCATGGAAGTTTACATAGACGAAATGCTGGTGAAGTCCATGGAATCTAGCTCACACCTCGTGGATTTGAAAGTCTGTTTTGACATTTTGAACCAGTTCGGCATGAAGCTTAAGCCCACGAAATGTACGTTCGCAGTTCCGTCGGGAGAATTCTTAGGTTACATCATGACAGAAAGGGGCTTTAAAGCAAACCCAAGGCAAATCAATGCCTTCTTATCTATGAGTTCCCCTAAGATACTGAGAGAAGTCCAGCGCCTCAACAGACGGATCGCAGCTCTCAACCCTTTCATCTGCAGGTCAACTGATAAATGTCTTCCATTTTACCAACTGTTAAAGAAGGGAGGTAAACACTTCGCGTGGGATGAGAAGTGCGAAGAAGCATTTTCTCAGTTAAAGGCATATTTTTCTGAACCACCAGTCCTGGCGAAACCTGATTTAGGAGAGCCTATCTTCCTGTATGTAGCTTTCTCGGCAAGTGCGGTAAGCGGAGTTTTAGTTCGTGAAGAAAGGGGGGAGCAGCGGCCAATTTTTTACGTCAGCAAATCCTTCACAGGAGCTGAATCTAGGTACCCCATGATGGAGAAACTGGCCTTGGTAGTAGTAACCTTAACACGAAAACTGCATCCCTATTTTCTATCTCACTCAATTGTAATGCTAACAACACAGCCGCTTCGGACCATACTCCATAGCCCGAGCCAGTCCGGTAGATTAGCTAAGTGGTCAGTCGAGCTGAGTGAATATGACATCGAGTTCCGGACTCGAACTTGTGCTAAGGCGCAAGTATTAGCAAACTTCCTTATAGAGCTTCCATTGGCAAATACGACCAAAGACAACACCGAAGCTCCTTAGACTTTGCATGTGGACGGAACATCTTGAAAAACAGGTGCAGGAATTGGAGTTCACCTTACCTCCCCGAATGGCGAGGTGATCGAGCAATCATTTGGCCTGAACTTCAGTGTATCCAACAACGAAGCAGAGTATGAGTCGTTCCTAGCCGGGCTCCGCCTCGTAGCAAGCATCGGTGTCAGAAAACTCAGAGTTTTCTGCGACTCTCAGTTAGTCACCAATCAATTCTTAGGAGAGTATGAGACCAGAGACGGATGAATGGAAGCGTTCCTGGCTTCAGCCCGGGAGTATGCAGGGAAGTTTGATGATTTCGAAATTACAAAAATTCCCCGCAGATGCGTTAGCGTTGCTTGCTTCGCCGCAGATGCGTTAGCGTTAGCGTTGCTTGGGAGTATGCAGGGAAGTGAGAACTCCGCCGCAGATGCGTTAGCGTTGCTTGCTTCGACTTCGGATCCTACAGCTACGCAAATTATCTCGGTTGAAGTCATCGAGTATCCGAGCATACGTCTAGAAAGCTCAAGTGTGATAACCTGGGAGATGAAGAAGAAGATAGCCGCTGAGGAGGCGGCTCGCAATATCTCACCTAAAATGACCTCATCACCTACTATGACAACATTGGAAGATAATCATTCACTCGTCAACGACCAAGAAGTTTGCACAGAGCCCCGCACTTCAGAGCAACTGAGAGTCGCAATTCTGGACCTACCCGATCTCCCGCCTCGGCCTCTTGGCAACACGAATACCAACAATTGGGGGGCAAGAAACTGGCAGAGCGCAATTTGGGCTTACTTGGAAAAGGGCGATCTCCCAGCTGATAAATGGGCAGCCAGGAAACTCAAAATTGTCAGTGCACGATATTGCATCTATAACGGAGCACTCCTACGCTAAAGTATAGCAGGTCCTTATTTAACATGTGTTGCTGGCGAAGAGCCCGCGACATTAATGCGAACTGTTCACAATGGCCCCAATGGAAACCACTCCGGAGGACGGACCCTGGCCTTCAAAATCAAAAGACAAGGATACTTCTGGCCCACCATGGTCGCTGACAGCGAGGAATACTCCTGAACTTGCAAGAAATGTCAAAAACATGCTCCGTCAATCCATCAGCCTACAGAGCTTTTGTCCTCTGTGTCCACGCCTTATCCGTTCATGAGATGGTCTATGGATATTATTGGCCCTCTACATCAAGGAACGTGAGGAGTTCAGTACGTGCTGGTCCTTACTGATTATTTCTCCAAATGGGTGGAAGCAGCGGCTTATGCAAAAGTGACAAGTGAGCAAGTAGAGCAGTTCGTGTTAGGAAGCCTTATCTACCGGTACGGTGTTCCATACGAGATCGTCACAGACAATGACCTGCAGTTCATCTCCTCGCAGTTTGAAGGTTTGTGTGCGAAGTGGAAAATACGACTCAGCAAGTCAACTCCACGTTATCCACAGGGTAATGGGCAAGCCAAAGCAATGAATAAGGTCATATTGGCTAATTTAAAGATACGGCTCGACTCTGCAAGGTGTACATTGGGCAATCCGAACAACACCTCGCCGAGCAACTAATGAAACCCCCTTTTCTTTGGTTTATGGAGTTGATGCTGTAGTCCCAGCTGACATAGAGGTACCCGGAGTCCATACAACTTTGAATCCATTTCGGGCCACGGAGAATGAATAGTTTCTACAAGACACTCTCGATGTCATAAATGAGCGTCGGGATCGAGCTTCAGTTCGGATGCAGAACTACCAGAACGCTGTTGCCTTCTATTATAACTCCAAGGTCCGAGGTAGGCCTTTGGCAGTTGGCGATTTGGTCCTTCGGAAGGTCCATGAAAACACCAAAGAGGATAATGCGGGAAAAGTGGGAAGGTCCATTCAAAATCACCTGTGAAGTTCGGAATTGCGTCTACCGGCTAGAAGATTTAAATGGGGAACTCGTGCCAAGGTCCTAGAATTCTTTACATCTTAAACGTTTTTACATTTAGTTTGGTTTTAACTTTGTATCGAACTACGATTGGCTTGATCCCGAAAAGGGTACGTAGATAGCCCATTTCCGGGTCCAGTTACCTTTTAAAAAATAATCTAGAAGTTTTAACTAAGCATTTGCACAACTCGTATTATCTCAAAACCGAAGTCTTACTTCGTATCTCTACAAACGAAGTATTACTTCGTATCTCTAAACCCGAAGTCTTACTTCGCGTTATCTTTAAATCGGAGTGTCACTTCGCTTTATCTTTATACCGAAGTCTCACTTTGTATTATCTAAACCGAAGTCCCACTTCGTATCTAAACCGAAGTCCCACTTCGTAGTTAAACCAAGTCTTACTTCATATTATCCCTAAATCGGAGTGTCACTTCGCATTAACTTTATACCAAAGACTCACTTCGTGTATCTATAAACCAAAGTCATACTTCGTACTAACTTTTAAACCATGACAACTTCGTAAATCGAACTCGAATTTTGCCGAACTTTAAACCAAAGTCTTACTTTGTGTAAACCTTGAAACCAAAGAATAACTTCGTATTATCTTTCATTCAAGGACGACTTCGTACGTTAGGGTCGAATTTCGCCTTGGCGAAGTTCAACTCTAAGTCCACTTTTCTACTGGCTCAAAGCCAACTTCGTGACTTTGTCAGGTAAATTATTTAGCTAAGTTAGAGTTTATCAGGTGAATTACTTCGCTTCGTGAACCTTAGCGGAATACAAATTTATACTTTTTCTTCGTGCTTCGCAAAATAAGTGTTGAGCAGGCAGTTATGCAATGAAAAAAGTTGAACTAATAAAATAGATAATATTATGGGAGGGTCACAGTGACCAAAAAACTCCCGAACCAAGTATAAAAAAAAACAACAAAAGCGGGGCCACATGGGCCAAAACAACCCCAAAGAAATAGTTCACGAAGTAAAGGAAGGGTTTGGAGCCAAACTGAGATTGACGGTGGTTACGGCCACCTCTTCAGGGACGTCTGGGAAAAGCTCGTACAGTGACACCTCAGGTGCATCTACCTTAGGAGTATTATCTCGGATCACCTTTTCGTTCCTGGTTCGACAACTACCCGATGTTAGTCCCAGATTCATCAATTACGATACTCAGAGGGGGCTCGCTGCACAGCAATTCAGGGGGAGAGTCTGCCAAGAGGCTGGAGATGGCTGAAATATCAAAGTCACGGAGGGTTACCTTCGCGACGTCTCTGTCAGCTTTCTCCTCATCAGCCCGAATAGATTCAAGCTCAGCCTCGAGGTCTTCGATCTCTCCTTTTGAAATCTCCTCGACTAACATCCGGTTAGCCTTAATCTCGGCAGCCCTGATCAGGGCCGGGGTTAGGCGCTCCCTCTCCTCGATGTGTGCCCTTACGTCCTCTATCAAGGGGCGAAGAGATCTTCTCATTGAATGATGCTCCTCTCTCCGAACCCTCTCCACCTTGCAACTGTTACCAGCCTCCAGAAGTTGATTGCGGAGTTCGACTTCATGAAGCCTGTTCTTGGCAGCCTTCTCGTTCTCCGAGGCCTCGTAATAGGCCTCGTAATAGAGTTCGCCCGATAATGGAGACACCCTGGATATTCCAAATGAAGGCAGTACCTTCGACATACCATCAGTGCGTCAAATTCCCAACCCCGTAGGGAGTTCGGGAAATTCTGGGAAGTCAAAGGGTGGCAAGAAGTTGTTATCTCGCGAGTCATGAGTTGTTGGTCCAATAGCAACCACAACTTGAGGTCGCAAAGAATCCAGTCCGGAAGCAACTCAAAGGCGACCTCACTGAATCCATTTTCATCAATGCAAAGTTTGCGGACCAGGAAATCAAGATTGGAGCTGGATTGGGAAACAAGCTCCGAACAAAGCTAATCTCATTCCTTTAAGAAAACATTTCCACCTTCGCATGGTCTGTCGACGAAATGCCCGAAATTAGTCCAGAAATCATCTCGCATGAATTTAATGTCGATCCAACATTCAGGCCGGTAAAACAAAAGCAAAGGAAGCTTGGCCCCGAACGAGTCGAGGTCGTCAATAAAGAGGTAGACCGCCTACTGAGTGCTGGCCAGATCCGCAAAGTAAAGTATCCAGAGTGGCTCGCAAATACCGTGGTTGTAAAAAAGAAAAATGGGAAGTCACGAGTTTGCGTTGACTTCACCGATCTAAAGAAAGCATGCCCCTAGGACAGTTTTCCACTTCCGCACATCGACAGACTAGTCGAATCGACCTCGGGGCACGAATTGATGTCTTTTATGGATGCTTTCTCCGGTTACAATCAAATCCTCATGAACCCGGAGGACAAGGAGAAGACAGCCTTCATTACAGACCGCAGAACTTACTTTTACAAAGTGATGCCGTTTGGGCTGAAGAACGCCGGAGCAACTTACCAGCGATTGGTAAAACGGATGTTCGAACAGCAGGTCGAAAAGACCATGGAAGTTTACATAGACGAAATGATGGTGAAGTCCATGGAATCTAGCTCACACCTCGTGGATTTGAAAGTCTGTTTTGACATTTTGAACCAGTTCGGCATGAAGCATAACCCCACGAAATGTACGTTCGCGGTTCCGTCGGGAGAATTCTTAGGTTACATCATGACAGAAAGGGGCTTCGAAGCAAACCCAAGGCAAATCAATGCCTTCTTATCTATGAGTTCCCCTAGGATACTGAGAGAAGTCCAGCGCCTCAACGGACGGATTGCAGCTCTCAAGGCAACTTGGGTGAGGTTCAAAGCTTATCATTGGGACTGTCCACACCATGGTTTTTCAAGGGTACACCTGCTGAGTATCTTTTTCAGAAGGTGTGACTGGAAGTATCAGTTAGCCTTGGATGCTGCAAGTCATGGGAATTTCAAAACAAGGTTTCTAGAAGATGCTGAAGTTTTGATTGAGAATTTGGCCTCTAGCAATAGCACTAATGGAGCCGATGCTGAAAGAAAGAGATTGCACGGAGGATTTGATGCAAACCAGCTTGCTTCTGTTAATGCCAAGCTTGATTCAGTGCACAATCTTCTTGTGGGTAAGAAGTCAGTTCACTTTGCTGAAGTTGAGACAATTAAGCCACAACCTGGGACAGGGAAATCAGGGTCAGAGATTCGGTAATCAGCAAGGCAACATGCCTTACAGTGGGAACTCTTTAGGCGCCTTACAGTGGGAACTCTTTAGGCGCCTTACAGTGGGAACTCTTTAGGCTACACTTCCAAGCCAGAGTATTATCAATAACAACAGAATACCGGTTATACCAGAACCTATGGGAATTCATCCTATTAGTCTCCTCCTCCTAAGAATTCTTCTGAGAGTAGAATGGAAGCTATGCTAGAGCAACTTTTGCAGGGTTAGGAGCAGTTGACAGTGACATTCAATGGAAAGATTGACAATGTCTACACTGAGCTGAATGGGAGGATAGATGCATTAAACATTCATGTCAAGAAGCTAGAGAATCAAGTTATTCAGACTGTTGGGTCTGTCAAACGACAAGAGGGTTTTCTTCCTGGAAGAACTGAGTCAAATCCCAAGCATGCTTGTAATGCCATATCTGTGAGAGATGAAGATGCTGTTGAAATTGCTTCTGCAGAACAGGGTGAGAATTCGGCAAATCTCTCGACTTCAGATGATGGTGTCGATCGACACCACCTGGGTGTCGGTCGACACTCATCTCAGACGAAACCAAAAACTGCAAAATCTCAGGTTCGAGCAGTTGAGAGGATGTACTAACCTAAGATTCCTTTTCCTAAGCCAAGAAAGTCCAAGCAGGAGATGGAGGAAGCTAGATGCAAGGCAGTGATGGATAAGGTGATGATTGAGATGCCCTTGATTGATGCAGTCAAGTTTTCTCCTGGACTTAAGCGGTATGTGAAGAGAATGGTGTCAAATGGTTTGAGCCGTGAGGAAGGAGCACTACCTACAAAAGATGTCAGTGCAATTCTGTTAAACCAGCCTGTTCAAAGGAGGAAAGAGAAGAAGCAAGAAGTGGTAGTCTCTGAGAAAGTGAGTGCAGCAATTCAGTGTAGGACTGCTAAGAAGTTACTAGATCCTGGAAGCTTTGTACATGATTACTCAATCTCAGCAGGACGATTTGCTCACTCACTGTGTGATCTTGGCTCTAGCATCAACTTGATGCCACATTATGTTGCTGTGAGACTTGGGATGACTGAATTCAAGCCAACTCAGATTTCTCTCATCTTGGCTGATCGATCCCGAAGAATTCCTGAAGGTGTTTTAAAGGATATTCCAATCAAAGTTGGAAACTTCATGATTCCCACTGACTTTGTGGTGCTGAAGTATGATAAAGAACCTAATGATCCTCT
>NC_025693.1:12636253-12655895 GCF_000633955.1 Camelina sativa
TTCAAAGCTTATCATTGGGACTGTCCACACCATGGTTTTTCAAGGGTACACCTGCTGAGTATCTTTTTCAGAAGGTGTGACTGGAAGTATCAGTTAGCCTTGGATGCTGCAAGTCATGGGAATTTCAAAACAAGGTTTCTAGAAGATGCTGAAGTTTTGATTGAGAATTTGGCCTCTAGCAATAGCACTAATGGAGCCGATGCTGAAAGAAAGAGATTGCACGGAGGATTTGATGCAAACCAGCTTGCTTCTGTTAATGCCAAGCTTGATTCAGTGCACAATCTTCTTGTGGGTAAGAAGTCAGTTCACTTTGCTGAAGTTGAGACAATTAAGCCACAACCTGGGACAGGGAAATCAGGGTCAGAGATTCGGTAATCAGCAAGGCAACATGCCTTACAGTGGGAACTCTTTAGGCGCCT
The DNA here is from genome assembly GCF_000633955.1 of Camelina sativa. Lineage (NCBI taxonomy): Eukaryota > Viridiplantae > Streptophyta > Magnoliopsida > Brassicales > Brassicaceae > Camelina > Camelina sativa. The sequence continues at coordinate 12,636,673 of NC_025693.1, forward strand.
TACAGTGGGAACTCTTTAGGCGCCTTACAGTGGGAACTCTTTAGGCTACACTTCCAAGCCAGAGTATTATCAATAACAACAGAATACCGGTTATACCAGAACCTATGGGAATTCATCCTATTAGTCTCCTCCTCCTAAGAATTCTTCTGAGAGTAGAATGGAAGCTATGCTAGAGCAACTTTTGCAGGGTTAGGAGCAGTTGACAGTGACATTCAATGGAAAGATTGACAATGTCTACACTGAGCTGAATGGGAGGATAGATGCATTAAACATTCATGTCAAGAAGCTAGAGAATCAAGTTATTCAGACTGTTGGGTCTGTCAAACGACAAGAGGGTTTTCTTCCTGGAAGAACTGAGTCAAATCCCAAGCATGCTTGTAATGCCATATCTGTGAGAGATGAAGATGCTGTTGAAATTGCTTCTGCAGAACAGGGTGAGAATTCGGCAAATCTCTCGACTTCAGATGATGGTGTCGATCGACACCACCTGGGTGTCGGTCGACACTCATCTCAGACGAAACCAAAAACTGCAAAATCTCAGGTTCGAGCAGTTGAGAGGATGTACTAACCTAAGATTCCTTTTCCTAAGCCAAGAAAGTCCAAGCAGGAGATGGAGGAAGCTAGATGCAAGGCAGTGATGGATAAGGTGATGATTGAGATGCCCTTGATTGATGCAGTCAAGTTTTCTCCTGGACTTAAGCGGTATGTGAAGAGAATGGTGTCAAATGGTTTGAGCCGTGAGGAAGGAGCACTACCTACAAAAGATGTCAGTGCAATTCTGTTAAACCAGCCTGTTCAAAGGAGGAAAGAGAAGAAGCAAGAAGTGGTAGTCTCTGAGAAAGTGAGTGCAGCAATTCAGTGTAGGACTGCTAAGAAGTTACTAGATCCTGGAAGCTTTGTACATGATTACTCAATCTCAGCAGGACGATTTGCTCACTCACTGTGTGATCTTGGCTCTAGCATCAACTTGATGCCACATTATGTTGCTGTGAGACTTGGGATGACTGAATTCAAGCCAACTCAGATTTCTCTCATCTTGGCTGATCGATCCCGAAGAATTCCTGAAGGTGTTTTAAAGGATATTCCAATCNTAAGCCAAGAAAGTCCAAGCAGGAGATGGAGGAAGCTAGATGCAAGGCAGTGATGGATAAGGTGATGATTGAGATGCCCTTGATTGATGCAGTCAAGTTTTCTCCTGGACTTAAGCGGTATGTGAAGAGAATGGTGTCAAATGGTTTGAGCCGTGAGGAAGGAGCACTACCTACAAAAGATGTCAGTGCAATTCTGTTAAACCAGCCTGTTCAAAGGAGGAAAGAGAAGAAGCAAGAAGTGGTAGTCTCTGAGAAAGTGAGTGCAGCAATTCAGTGTAGGACTGCTAAGAAGTTACTAGATCCTGGAAGCTTTGTACATGATTACTCAATCTCAGCAGGACGATTTGCTCACTCACTGTGTGATCTTGGCTCTAGCATCAACTTGATGCCACATTATGTTGCTGTGAGACTTGGGATGACTGAATTCAAGCCAACTCAGATTTCTCTCATCTTGGCTGATCGATCCCGAAGAATTCCTGAAGGTGTTTTAAAGGATATTCCAATCAAAGTTGGAAACTTCATGATTCCCACTGACTTTGTGGTGCTGAAGTATGATAAAGAACCTAATGATCCTCTCATCTTAGGAAGATCTTTCTTGGCTACAGCTTGTGACATCATTGATGTGAAGAAGGGACACATAGCACTGAATATGGATGGTTTGAGTATAAATTTTGAGATGGATAAGCTGAGGAGGGCTCCTACTATTGATGGACAAACTTTTTCTGTTGAGGAAGTTGCTGCAACACGAGCATCAGGCTCAGTGTCGATCGACACAACATTAGTGTCGGTCGACACCCCTCCACGACCGAGACAAAACTTGTCCAAAGTTGAAGCTCCAAGTCAGAAACCTGTTCCCAAACAGAGAACTCCCCACTCCACACTCCAGAGTCTCAGGTAAGGCAAAGGTACACCTCTTCTGCACCTAAACTCCTTTTATCATCAATAAGACCTTCAAAGATACAAAAACTGTTTTGCAGTTAACTAAGACACGAGATTATCGTAGAGCGCTTGTTTCTTCTGTTGATGATTTTCCAGGACATAAGAGAAGAAAACCCATCCCTAAATCCCGCCCTTGTCCTATTCCTCACATCCTTGGCAGGCCTCATGCACCTAAAGCTTATACACCACCTTGGAAGAAGAGGTCATTTTCTCATAAGCATTCAATGCCACGTTCTGATCCACCGGATGCCTGAGCTCCAGCCAAGTCAAGCTAATGACTGAAAACAAGCGCTTAGTGGGAGGCAACCCACTGGTAGGTTTTTCTTTTTCTTTTGATTTTCATTTATATTTATTATATTTTTCTTTTGCCAATCTTAGACTTGATAACACTGGGGACAGTGTTGTCTAAGTCTGGGGGAGGTTAGTTACTAACTACGTTTTTGTTTTTGAGTTTCAGTTGTGTCAGTCAAAACCATAACGTTTGAGTCAAATTTTTCAAAAATTTTCTTTTTGTCTTTGGGAATTATGATCTTATTTAATGATTTCTCTTATTTGGCTAACACTCTAATGATTATTTTACTATTCTTGATCTCAGAACTGAAGCTTAGAAAGAGTATGAGCCTTATCAACAATCCTGAAAGCCCTTATTCAATGGATATCTGATTGATCTAACGTTGTCTTAACTTTTATCAGGATTTTAACCGGACTTAATCTCTTACTTTGGGGTTGGAAATCAGTGGACTAGACTTCTTCTTTGGGCCATACAAGACAGTGCAATTTTTCAAAGTATGTCTCCTCTCTCTCTTCCCTTCAGTACTTTTTTAAAAAAAAAAGAGAGAAAAATCAGAAAAAGAGAACAGAAGATGAGATGATTTTGATCAGTTTAGAGAGGTAGGTAAATTACATGTGACCACAGTATTCTACTCTTGAGTCAGATGATCACACAAAGTTTGGAAGCGAAGGGTAGGTAAATTACCGATGACCCCGGTATTCGCTTACACCTTTGATTTTGAAAAGAAAAACAATTTGGGAGAAATCACTCCTTGGAAGTGAGAAAAGGGAGAGGAAAGGAGATGTATGAAGAATGTCTTGGCTTGAAGAAAGTCCATATGCCACGGATCGATACACCCAAGGTACTTGCTTGAAGACATATGAAGAATGTCTTGGCTTGAAGAACTCACCTGTACTTGCTTTAATTTATGTAATGAGATGAGAATGGAGATTTCAGAGATTCCAAAGGATTGTGGGATTTAAGTAAGGAATATTGATGCTTATCATGGTTAAGTATAAGAAGTAAGTTCTTGAGTCAGGTAAATGAAGAGTGCGAATAAGAATCATCATGCAGTTGAGTGAGTTTCCAGTTTTCAAACCTCTTTCACAGGTCTAAGCTTATGTTTTGCTTGAGGGCAAGCAAAAGCTAAGTCTGGGGGAGTTGATATATCATGGTTTTTACGGTTTTTAACCATGATATAAGTGTGCTTTTTGAGTCTTTTGATTTGTTTCTAGGTTGTTTTTGAGTCTTTNATCTCAGAACTGAAGCTTAGAAAGAGTATGAGCCTTATCAACAATCCTGAAAGCCCTTATTCAATGGATATCTGATTGATCTAACGTTGTCTTAACTTTTATCAGGATTTTAACCGGACTTAATCTCTTACTTTGGGGTTGGAAATCAGTGGACTAGACTTCTTCTTTGGGCCATACAAGACAGTGCAATTTTTCAAAGTATGTCTCCTCTCTCTCTTCCCTTCAGTACTTTTTTAAAAAAAAAAGAGAGAAAAATCAGAAAAAGAGAACAGAAGATGAGATGATTTTGATCAGTTTAGAGAGGTAGGTAAATTACATGTGACCACAGTATTCTACTCTTGAGTCAGATGATCACACAAAGTTTGGAAGCGAAGGGTAGGTAAATTACCGATGACCCCGGTATTCGCTTACACCTTTGATTTTGAAAAGAAAAACAATTTGGGAGAAATCACTCCTTGGAAGTGAGAAAAGGGAGAGGAAAGGAGATGTATGAAGAATGTCTTGGCTTGAAGAAAGTCCATATGCCACGGATCGATACACCCAAGGTACTTGCTTGAAGACATATGAAGAATGTCTTGGCTTGAAGAACTCACCTGTACTTGCTTTAATTTATGTAATGAGATGAGAATGGAGATTTCAGAGATTCCAAAGGATTGTGGGATTTAAGTAAGGAATATTGATGCTTATCATGGTTAAGTATAAGAAGTAAGTTCTTGAGTCAGGTAAATGAAGAGTGCGAATAAGAATCATCATGCAGTTGAGTGAGTTTCCAGTTTTCAAACCTCTTTCACAGGTCTAAGCTTATGTTTTGCTTGAGGGCAAGCAAAAGCTAAGTCTGGGGGAGTTGATATATCATGGTTTTTACGGTTTTTAACCATGATATAAGTGTGCTTTTTGAGTCTTTTGATTTGTTTCTAGGTTGTTTTTGAGTCTTTACCGGTTATCTAGGATTTTGGCACGGATGGAGCAATGTGGAGCAATTTGGATCATTTTGGAGCATCAATTCAGAGGAAACAAACTTGGAGCCGATGAAGAGTGATGGTGTCGATCGACACCACCCTGGTGTCGGTCGACACCCCGGTTTGTTCGATGAGAGAAGCCAAGTTTAGGAAATTTTGCAAAGTTGCCCAAAGTTTTCCATAATTGCAAGATTAGTCTCTAACGTGTTTTAGGACATATAAATAGTATTTTTAGGTTTTACAAACCCTCAAGTTGTTTTCGAGCAATTATTATTTTCTGCAACCCTGTGAGATTTTGAGACCTTTGGAGAGAGAGAGATCTGAACTGCTTTGTAGAGAAGAATTCTTGAACTCCCTTTACTCTTTTAATTTCAATTGCTTATTATTCAGAATTATGTTTTGTTCTTCATTAAATATGTCTGAGTAGTTTGCTTGTTAGGTTCATGGTTTTTCATAGGGTTTTTATAAATTATTAGATCTGTTTATTTAGGATTCAATATCTATCTAGATCTTCATCTTAAGTTGTTCTTTATATTAATTCTTGATTGATCACCTAGAATTAATAACTTAGGAAAATAAATTGATATGAGAATATAATTGATTTTCCTGATAAAACCTTTTGATGAGCAAAATTATTTCTTGCAAAGAGATTTGATTTAATAATTTTGTGAACAATATAAACTTGTTTTTAAAGCTGATTTTAAACCTTGAATTTTACAAAGATATTTAGATTTTCTGGTTTTCAATCTAGATAACTAGGTAACAACCCGCACTATATGCAGGATAAATCTACTCAAATAAAAATTATTATTTGGAATCTAAGGTGTCATAATAATCATTTTACACATATATTTATTTATTTTATTCAAATTTACATTTAATTATTTTGTGTAAAAATATGTTTCACCCGTTATATGTCGAAAAGAATGTTAATTATTGTGATAATGTTATTTATTTTTAAGATTATTGTGATAATCAATTTTTAATATATACTCTCTTTGTTTCATAAAGAGTGTTAGAATTTTATTTCTGTTTCACAAATAGTGTCATTTTACATTTCCATTGCACTATTTATTTATTTTCAATGCATCTTTTTCATTAATTTGTGTGAAATGTGTCAAAATGACACTTAGAGGGGGGTATTGGTTTGGGATTTAAATAGAATTTTAATGACTTTAAAAGTTATGTAAAATATGTTGTTATTCAATCAAGACTTTTTAAAACGCTCTTAAAATTTGGTGTTATTAGTTGTGGATTTGTAAAAAGTTATCTAAATCTTCATAAATCTAGTGTTATTAGATTAAGAGTTTTATCAAGTCATTAAAAGTTTTATGTTATTCAAAACAAACAAAAGAATCTTGGATTGGTAATGAATTCAATTATTATATTATTGGTTTAGGATTCTATATTATTTTCTTCATAAGAAAAGTCATGTAAACACTCTCGTCAAATAGAGAGATTGTGAATCATAGTCCATGACTTTTTGTTTTTATTGTGTAAAAAATGAAGAAATAACAAACTGGGTTTTCAACGTGGGTCTTTCTAATTATCTTCGATCATATCTCCACCCATCTCAACCAAACTCATATACCAAGCAAAAAAAAAACAGAGTTACAATTATTTAACAATGATCGAAAGCTAAAATATCAAAACAAAGCAAAACAGAACCAGAAAATTATAAAACTCAATGAACTCAATGAACCATCACGTCCAATTCCTTCACCACCACGAGCAAGATCAATGAACCATTACGTCTGATTTCTCCACCACCACCAAGGAAGAACCATGGCCCGTCACGTCAGATTCCTTCAACACCACCTGGCAAGAGCCAACGTTTATGATAATGAAAAAACTTCTAGTAATAAAATAATGTTCTGGAGATTTTAACCTCCCACCATGTCCTCCTCCGAGTCTCGTTCTCTCTTTCTCTTTATATTTTTAATCTCTTTTTTGACAAAAGCATTGTATAAAACAAGAGAATATTGTGCAACATTTTTTGAGGAAGTTTGCAAGATTTTATGAAAGATTTTACAAGATTAGGAAAACAAATCAGCAAGATTTTAAAAAACTTTATAAACAATATCTTAAAATCCTTCATTTTATACTTTCTATGATTTTATTCAAAGTCATTAAAATTCTCCTTAAATCCCAAACCAATACCCCCCTCTTATTGTGAAACAGAGGGAGTACTTGAATAGTCAACAAATTTGTTTAAATCGGAGAATAACTTTTGTATTTCAAAAAGTTAAATAGATGAATAAGTTTTTAAATAGTTTATGAAATGTAATTTACTTTAAATAATTAAATATATTATGAAAAGGATAATTAAATTGTTAACTATATTTTATTTTTTAAATAGTTGATGAAGACTTTCATTTTTAAAAATTAATAGAAAGAAACATTACCTTATATATTCTAATGACATATTTATGTAAATAAGAATGAAATGAATATTTCTTTATATATTTTAGTGGTTCATTTAATAAATCAAAAGACTTATTTTGTAAATATGTTTATTTTGAGATGCTTAATTGCAATTAAATCTTCAAATTACTCTGGTGACGACACATCAGCATTTTCAACAAAATGCTTCTCTATTAATATATAGGGGATATTTGCAGTGAGAACTGATTTATTTTACAAAAGATTTTAGAGTTCTAGATCTGTTCTTAATTGCTTGAATCCTATTTATTTGTTGATTTAATAATTTGTAATTTCCTGAAAAATTCCCTAGGCCTAGCTTTTTGATCTTCTGAATTTACAACAGCTTTTATTTAATATTTTGCATTGTTATTTCAATTTTAAATTAGTCTGTTTAGCATAATTAAAAAACTCTATAATTTATTGTGTAGAATTTGAGTCCTTGTGGAATTTGACCCCTAAGTATTATAGTGATCTCTTAATTTGAGAGAGTAGCTGATGTGAGCACGGGACCGGACACGCAGCTAGGAACGCTTATACCGGACCAAGACGCCCAAGACGCGACCGAGACACTTGCACCATTCGCGGAACAACAGCTGGCCAATGCACCAAGGATCACGCCAGGAGCCACTACGCGATCAAAGAGCTCGTCCAAGGCTGCAAGTCAGATGATCAACCGGTTCGTGCAAGCTTTTGTTCAAGAAGGCGACCCGGCCAAAGCCGTTCAAGTGGAGATCGTTCGCACGACCTTCATCCTTACCCAAGTATGAAGGCGACCAAGTCGTTAGGATCATGACCCATACTCTTTTTCCTTACTCCGGGTTTATCCCACGAGGTTTACCAGAGAAGGTTTTAATGAGGCGATGAGTCCTAACGCAAACCTCCGCATCTTAAAGCTAATGACGTGGTTCCCGCATCAAAGCCTAAGGACGTGTTATCTTTCTTACTTAAACTATGCGTTTTGTACTTTGTCTAGAATTTTCGTTTGTAACGTTAAGTAGTGTGACGTGTGTGGTTCTGTTTAAACCCCTTAGAAGGGCGACGTGTTCTCCATTAAAGGAAACATGTCAAGGGCAAACGTGTGCGGACCATAGTGAGTCCGCGTGTCCCTAGTCCCCTTTAAACCCTCACACTATTTAAACCCTCTCTTACTTTGTAAAACGCAAACTTGAATGAATATAATTTCTCAAAGAGCGATTCTTTGTTTCTTGTCTCACTTCTCTCTTTAGACCTAGTCCGGGACTAACTATCGAGAAACCCTAGCCGATTCACAAAGCGGGTTCGCAATCGTCTAGTCCGACCGTATCACGAGTAGAGCCAACACTCGTGTGTCGTCATTCAATCCACCCTCTCCATTCCTCCTAGTAGAACCATCCCTTGGTTCGCTAGCCGCATCCTACTCTCGATGGCCGTTCCGAACCGCTACCGCATCAGACCATCCGTACGACCGAAGACGTGACCATCGTTCGAACTTGCGTTCCACTTGTTTGTTCTTCACCAAAACTCGTTTACACCGTTTGTTTGTCCTAAAAAGCCATTCGTCAATGTTTGGTCCGAGGAAAGTTGCTTCTACACCGATCTGGCCGGAAACACGACTTTCTGTCCGTACCACGAGACGACCGACACTCACATCAGCTGGTATCAAAGCTAAAAGGTTCTACCTAAAGGTTGTATCTTTCTGAACCCAGAACTTGTTTCTATTTGTTTAAAGTTTGAATCTTGAGTGCTTCTAGTAGTCTCGTTAGTTTTCCTTTTGCTTCGTTAGAACGTTTGGTTTAAATTGTTTTATGCGTAGTATTGTTGATAGATCGTTTAGATTATCGTTTGTTCATTGTGTTCTTAGTAGTTTTCATCTGTGTTCTTGTTTAGAAGCCGATAGATCGATAAAGTTTAGTATTTGCTTTTGCGTTTGTGTTGTGGTCCCAAAAAGTTTCTCGTGTACTGCTTTTGCTTTTGCTTTTCATTAGTCATAGGTTTACTTTTGCATCGCTGTCATCAATCATTGTCTTGGCCAAAGAAATATCTAGTCATTGTCCATTGAACGTAATATACTCACAAATATTCGTTCTTTAGTTTCAACAAGGTTTAAAATCGATCGGACAGCGCAACATGTACGGACTGAGCTACGTCACCATTGACCGTCCGTACAAACACCATGGCCGAACAACATCCACCGGAGATGCCTTTACCTCCACCGGAGATCGGCGCCACCTTAACGGTTCTTCGCAACGGTATAGAACGTCTGGTCGAGCGAATGACACGTCTTGAACTCGCAAACCCCCCAAGGGAAGACCCGTTGCCCATGCGGCGCCAACGACAAGAGCAGGAACGAAGCGACCAATCCGACGAAGACTATGGACCACGTCCGAGGTGACGACATCGACGCGATGATCAGTACGAGGACGCACCGCGGCCGAACAAACCAGGTCACAAAATGACGACACTAACCTTTGCCGGCAAATCTGACCCGAAGGCCTACCTAGACTGGGAGAGCCGAATGGACCACCTTTACTCCTGCTACAACTATCTGGAGCTTCGCAAGATCACTTACGCCGTGGCCCAGTTCACTGACTACGCACTTACATGGTGGGATCGCTTAGTGGCCGCAACCATGAAAGCCATGATGAGGAGGCGATACGTTCCACCGTTCTATCACCGAGAGCTCCAAAAGAAATTTAGGAGACTCACTCAAGGTTCACGGTCCGTTGAAGAGTACTACGAGGAGTTTGAGCACCTAAGCAACCGACTCCAAGTCGAAGACACCGAGGAGTCCCTCATGGCGCAGTTCCTTGACAGTTTACAAGATCGGATCGCACGAAAGGTCGAGCAACAACCTTACCAAGGGTTTGAAGAAGGTCGCTGCTACGAACCGAACCAGAGCTCAGGGAGTGCCAAACTGGTCACCGAACGCCTCATCCTCCAACCGGCCACAAGAGAAGCCGAAAGCGGCCAATGTTGACTCGAGGTTCAAATCAAAGGAACCAGCCAGTGACAATCGCCAAGATCTGCGAAGGACTACCAATGACGTTAGAAGCCGAGACATTATTTGTTACAAGTGCCAAGGTTGAGGCCACTGTGCATGAGAATGTTCGAACGCCCGGAACATGGTCATTACTGAGTCCGGAGAGCTAAGGTCCGAAGGAGAGGCGGCCGAAGAGAACGATCAAGCCGAAGCGGACTTGGAGGAGGCCGTAGCAAAACCGGAGGTCAGAGAGCTCTTGATGATCCGACGAATCCTTAGCACCAACCTGGAGGCGGACGACTCGAACCAGCGAGACAATATTTTCCATACGCGTTGCACTGTAAGTGGGAGGTTTTGTGGGTTGATCATCGATGGTGGATCTTGCACTAATGTTTCAAGTTCTAACATGGTCAAGAAATTGTCTCTTAACACCACAAACCACCCGAAACCCTATAAGCTCAAATGGTTAAATGACAAAACCCTGATTCATGTCAAAGAACAAGTCACGGTTCCATTCAGTGTGGGTCCTTATAAAGACCAAGTCTTTCTGATGGGCTGCCAATGCAAGCTAGCAACCTCCTTTTGGGGCGTCCATGGCAGTTTGACAAAAGGACCTCTCACTACGGCCACACCAACCAATACTCATTTGTGCATGATAATAAGCGTATTTGTTTAAAACCATTGAGTCCGACACGTTCATGAAATGCAATCTAAACTGTCTAAGGATTCGGACTCTAAAATAAACTTTTTAATTCAATCTAGTGATGTTAGAAAGTCTCTTAAAGACTCCAACCAAGTTTTATTGATGGTTTTTAGATATTTGTTGGTTGAAGAGATCGAAGGTTCGATGGACGCACTACCTGACGTTATCCGATACGTTCTTCGACGTTTTGCGGACGTGTTCCCAGACAAACTTCCCGAAGGACTACCACCGGTTCATGGCATCAAACATCAGATCGATCGAGTTGAGTGGTTCGAGCATTTTCTCGAAGATCGATCTCAAAAGAGGGTATCACCAAGTGAGAATGAAGGAAGGGGACGAATGGAAAACCGCATTCAAAACCAAGAAAGGTTTGTACGAATGGTTGGTAATGCCATTCGGTTTATCTAATGCACCTTCTACCTTCATGCAATTGATAAACCATGTTTTGAGAGCTTATATCAACAAGTTTGTTGTGGTTTACTTTGATGATATTCTTGTTTATAGTTCTTGCATATCTGATCATGTCGTGCATCTCAAATATGTTTTAAACACTCTCCGCGAAGAGCAATTGTTCGCTAACTTGAAAAAGTGTATCTTTGCTGTTAATGAACTAGTCTTCCTAGGTTTTGTTGTTAGTGAACAGGGACTCAAGGTGGACAGCGAGAAGATTCGAGCCATCGAGGAATGGCCCACGCCTACCAGTGTTTCACACGTCCGATCGTTTCACGGCCTCGCCAGTTTCTACCACCGGTTCGTGAAAGATTTTAGTACGGGCGTGGCGCCTCTTACCGCGGTGATCAAGAAGAACCAGGAGTTCAAATGGGAGGAGGATCAAGAACAAGCCTTCAAGGAGCTTAAAAGGCGTCTCACTCAAGCTCCCCTACTCGTCCTACCCGACTTCAACAAAATTTTTGAAGTGGAGTGTGATGCGTCCGACGTATGCATTGGAGAGGTTCTCACACAAGGCGGCAAACCGGTAGCCTATTTCAGTGAGAAACTCAGCGGCGTCACTCTCAACTACCCTACGTACGACAAGGAGCTATACGCATTGGTCCGAGCCATGGAGACCTGGCAGCACTATCTTTTGGCCCTAGAGTTTGTGATTCACACGGATCATGAGACTTTGAAGCATTTGTGCGGACAGACTAATGTCAAAAGGAGACACGCTAAATCGCTGGAGTTCATTGAGTCTTTCCCCAACGTGATCAAATATGAGAAGGGCAAAGAAAACATCGTCGCCGACGCTTTGTCACGAAGACACGCCCTGATCACCACCATGGATGCCAAAGTGTTGGGGTTCGAGAGCATCAAGAAGCGTACGCCAACAACGCTGAGTTCGGAGATTATTTCAAAAACCACGACAAGGGCATATTCACCGAGTTCTATGTTTACAACGGCTATCTCTTCCGGGGCCGGCGTCTTTGCATCCCAACCGGCTCTATTCAAGAGTTGTTGATCCGAGAAGCGCATAGTGGAGGCTTGTCCGGACACATCGGTATAAAATTTTTTTTGACCATGCTCCAAGAACACTTCTATTGGTCAAAGATGCGAAGCATGGTCGAGAAACATTGTGGGCAATGCGTGGTGTGTCGTGCGTCCAAGTCAACTACCCACCCACACGGCCTGTACACGCCACTGCCAGTTTCGACTGGACCTTGGATCGACCTATCGATGGATTTTGTCCTCGGCTTACCACCCTTATACAGGAAGGACAGTTTGATGGTCGTGGTTGATCGTTTCTCGAAGATGGCGCATTTAATTCCATGTAACAAGAGCCACGACGCGGTGCAATTAGCCGATCTCTTCTTCAGTCAAGTGATCCAACTCCATGGTTTACCACGAACCATTATTTCCGATCGAGATCCGAAGTTCCTTGGCCATTTCTGGCGGATTTTATGGAAGAAGCTTGGCACCAAGCTGCTATACTCCACCGCCGCACATCCGCAAACCGACGGCCAGACCGAAGTCGTGAACCGATCTATTGGAGCCTTACTTCGGACAGTTATCGCAAGCAACAAAGGAACGTGGTTAGAGTCCATCCCACTCATCGAGTTCGCATACAATCAAGCCGTTCACTCGGCCACCAAGAAGTCGCCATTCGAGGTCGCTTACGGATTTAAACCACTTATGCTGATGGATCTACTACCATTACCACCGGACGAGGTCGAGAGTCAAGACGGAGCCTCAAGAGCCGAACTGGTCAAGAAGCTTCATGAGGAGGTTCGAGCAAACATCGAGAGGGGGACAGAACAATATGCACGTTTCTTGAACCGCGGACGCAAACCTATGCTTTTCAAGCCGGGATATTGGGTTTGGCTGCACCTAAGGCCGGAGCGGTTCGCACAAAAAAAGGAAGGAAAATCTTAGCCCGTGTGGCAACGGACCCTTCCGAGTCATCGAGAAGATCAACGACAACGCCTACCGCCTTGAACTGCCAGGTGAGTACAATACTTCGACCTCATTCAACGTTACTGATCCTGTTCCGTTTGACGCAGGTGACGACAAAGAAGTTTTGGGGACAAAACCTTCTCAAGGGGGAGAGAATGATGTGAGCATGGGACCAGACACGCAGCCAGGAATACTCGTACCAGACTAAGACGCCCAAGACGCGACCGAGACACTTAACCCATTGGCGGGACAACAGCCGGCCAACGCACCAAAGATCACGCCAGGAGCCACTACGCGATCAAAGAGCTCGTACAAGGCCGCAAGACAGAAGATCAACCGGTTCATGCAAGCTTTTGTTAAAGTAGGCGACCCAGCCAAAGCAGTTCAAGTGGAGACCGTTCGCACGGCCTTCATCCTTACCCAAGGATGAAGGCGACCAAGTCGTTAGGATCATGACCCATACTCTTTTTCCTTACTCCGGGTTTGTCCCACGAGGTTTACCGGAGAAGGTTCTAATGAGGCGACGAGTCCTAACGCAAACCTACGCGTTTTAAAGCCAATGACGTGGTTCCCGCGTCAAAGCCTAAGGAGGTGTTATCTTTCTTACTTAAACTATGCATTTTGAACTTTGTCTAGAATTTTTGTTTGTAATGTTAAGTAGTGTGACGTGTGTGGTTCTGTTTAAACCACTTAGAAGGGCGACGTGTTCTGCATCAAAGGAAACATGTCAAGGGCAAACGTGTGCGGACCATAGCGAGTCCGCGTGTCCCTAGTCCCCTCTAAACCCTCACACTATTTAAACCCTCTCTTACTTTGTAAAACGCAGACTTGAATGAATATAATTTCCTAAAGAGTGATTCTTTGTTACTTATCTCACTTCTCTCTTTAGACATAGTCCGGGACTAACTATCCAGAAACCCTAGCCGATTCACGAAGCGGGTTCGCAATCGTCTAGTCCGACCGTATCACGAGTAGAGCCAACACTCATGTGTCGTCATTCAATCCACCCTCGCTTCCATTCCTCCTAGTAGAACCATCCCTTGGTTCGCTAGCCGCGTCCCACTCTCGACGGCCATTCCGAACCGCTACTGCATCGGACCGTCCGTACGACCGAAGACGTGACCATCGTTCGATCTTGCGTTCCACTCGTTTGTTCTTCACCAAAACTCGTTTCCACCGTTTGTTTGTCCTAAAAAGCCATTCGTCAACGTTTGGTCCGAGGAAAGTTGCTTCTACACCGATCTGGCCGGAGACACTACTTTCTGTCCGTACCGCGAGACGACCGGTGCTCACATCAGTAGCTCTAGGGATTAATTTGAGCATATCAGATGTTCCCAGAGGCGTTAATCCGTGGCTATCCACGAGGGTTTAGCTTTGGTTTGACGGTAGGACTGCACAATAATGAATGTCGTGATGAGTTCCACAAGTACCATGCTTCTGCTATTAAATTCCTTGTATGATATATCCACTATTTGCTTTGGTTTCCATTTCATTTTTAACCAATCAATTAGATTAAACAAAACCTCAATTATTTTGTGCTTTATATATTACTGGGAAAGTGAGGTTTGGTGATGACTCACGGATAGATATCAAAGGAAAGGGTTTGATTGAGTTCGTTGATCAGAATTGAGAAACAAAAACGATGTGTGAAGTTTACTTTATTCCTGACTTAAAGATCAACATTATCAGTCTTCGACAAGTGACTGGGTTAGGATTGATGTGAGAATGAAAGAAGACAACCTCACAATGCATGATCGTTATGGAAAATTGCTTGTCAAAGCAATTTGATCTCGAGATCGGTTATACAAAGTGAACATGAGATTTAGAGATCCAGTATGTCTCTATTCAACTTCATTAGGCGATTCCAGCAGATGGCATGTACGGTTAGGCCACATAAATTTTGAGACAATGAAGTCTATGGCATAAAAGGAGCTAGTCTTCGGATTCCCTCATGTCAACTTTGAGAAGAAGATTTGTGGTTCGTACTTACTTGGGAAACAAGCAAGAAAAGTGTTTCCACAGCGATTGTATACCGTGCAAACAAAGTTCTTGAGCTAGTACAGGGTGATCTGTGTTCTCCTATAACACCAAATACGATGGCCGAAAATAGGTATGTTTTTGTCCTTATAGATGACTATTCTAGATATATGTGGACCGTGTTGCTTAAATAAAAAAGTGAAGCTTTCAACAAATTCAAGAGGTTCACGAGTTTGGTGGAGTAAGAATCAGGAGAACGCATACAAACGTTTGGAACAAATAGAGAAGGTGAATTTGTCTCACAAGAATTCAATGATTTTTGCGACAACTCAGGCATACAACAACATCTTACAGCTCCGTACACTCCTCAACAGAATGGAGTTATTGAGAGACGGAACAGAACCTTAATAGAGATGAATAGGAGCATTCTAAAGCATATGCGTGTTCCAAACTTTCTTTGGGGAGAACCAATCTGACATTCTACGTATCTTCTAAATTGTATTGCTACGAGAGCAATCAAAGGTAAGACACCTTATGAAATGTTCCAGAACATTAAGCCTAATATCAATCATCATCGGGTTTTTGGTTGCATTGGTTGTGCAAAAATAGAGGCGTCTCACTTGAAGAAGTTGGATGACAGGTCACGATTGTTAGTTCATCTAGGCATGGAACCAGGCTCAAATGCATATCTTTTGTATGATCCACACACTTGAAAGGTAGTAGTAAGTCGAGATATTGTTTTTGATGAAGCAAAGGGTTGGTATTGGAACCAAAATAGTACGAAAGAAGTCTACAACTGGATATTTTAGAATTGGCTTTGGGATCTTTGGAAATCGTGGGATTCGAAAAAACATTGAAGAGACAAGGACTGGAGAATTTTTTTTTCTCCCGATATCAATGTGTTAAGGCCTGAGAACGTGACTGCAGGACACGAAGAAGATGCTAGAGACGATGAAGAAAGAGATACTGAAAGCAAGGACAATGATAATCAAGCACAACAAATTGATGAAGTGCAACCTAGGCTGAGAAGATTAATGCGAGTAATCACTCAACAAAAATATCTAAATGATTATGTGTTATTAGCATAAGAAAAAGGAGAATGTCTGTTAATGGCTATGAATGATGAGTCTAGAGATTTTTCTGAAGCTCAAGAGTCTGATAATTGGTTGTGTGCATGTGAGGATGAGATTTACTCGATTAAAAAGAACCACACTTGGGATCTGGTTGATCTTCCACAAGGAGTAAAGCCGATAGGTTTAAAATGGGTCTTTAGACTCAAAAGGAACTCAGATGACAGTATAGATAATTACAAGGCAAAACTTGTTGCTAAGGGGTATGTGTAGAGATATGGAATCAATTTTGAAGACGTATTTGCTCTACTAGCCATATTTGAGACAATACGTCTTCTCATCAGTCTTGCAGTATCATACAGTTGGGAGACACATCATCTTGATGTAAAAACGGTGTTTCTCCATGGTGAGTTGAAGGAAATGGCTTATGTGTCACAGCCTGAGGGTTTTATAGAGAAGGGGTGTGAAGATAAGGTGTACAAGCTCAATAAGGTGTTGTATGGACTTAGACAAGCTCAACGGGCTTGGAACCAGAAGTTCAATGAAGTTCTCAAGAAAATCCAATTCAAGAAGTTTTCAAAAGAACCGTTAGTTATCAAAGAAAGGTGAGCCATAATATGCTTCTTGTTGCAGTGTATGTTGACAACGTATTTGTCTCGAGAACAAGTGTTAAAGTCATAGAAGACTTCAAGAAAGAAATGGCGTCTAAATATGAGCTGAGTGATCTCGGTAAGTTGACTTACAATGTGGGAATTGAGGTCAGTCAACATAAAGATGGGATAACCTTGAACCAAAACCTCTATTCATTAAAGATATTGGAGGAAGCTGGAATGTCAAAGTGTAACCCGGTACAAACACCAATGGAAGCTGGTTTAAAGTTGTTGAAAGCATTGGAAGAGGACATTGATGCAACAAGTTATAGGAGGAATGCAGGATGCCTTCGCTACTTACTCCACACAAGGCCCGATTTATCTTTTTGCATTATGTTAAGTTGTTACATATATAGGAAAATAGTAAGAAATGATAACATATACTATTATTTATTACCTGTTGTGATGAAGCAAAATACGTGTATCAATGAATAAAAAAATTAAAACAGAATAAATTACGCAATTTGGACAATAATTTCCTCCCAAATGTGCCTATATCTTTCCTTAAGAACCGAATTAGGTGGAGGATCCCACCATTTTGTTCTCTTCTTACATAAACACCATTGGTAAGGAAAAAAAAACACGTGAACGAGGTTGTGGTCCACCTCATTGCATTTCCACCATGGGTTAAATACTGTCTCTACCCGTCTACACTCTCAAGGTAGGTAATTGAAAACAAAAAAGTCTCTCTATATATATCGAACTATATAGCCTCTCTAAATCTCTCAGTGTCATTGAAGTAAAACAAGGTTTTGAGTTGATAAATGTCTAGTGCAAAAGAAATGTCAACTGTCAAAAACACAGCTCCAGTCGACGGCGTTGCCCCATCTTCCATCGTACGAGTTACCATCGTTCAAGCCTCCACCGTCTATAACAATACTCCTGCCACTCTAGGTAACGAACTAAATTTTGATCATTTTTATATTATTTTTCGTGGACAACCAGGATCTAATACTACGGTTATTGAAACGATCAGACAAGGCTGAGAAGTATATTGCGGAGGCGGCGAGCAAGGGAGCGGAGCTGGTCTTGTTCCCTGAGGCGTTTATCGGAGGTTATCCTCGAGGGTTTAGGTTCGGTTTGGCGGCAGGAGTGCACAACGAGGAAGGCCGTGATGAGTTCCGCAAATACCATGCTTCTGCTATTAAAATTCCTGGTAACATATTCCACTATTTACTTTGGTTTCCGTTTCATTTTTAACCAATCAATAAGTTTGAACAAAAACCTCAATTATTTTGTGCGTTATCTCCAAGTACTGTACGAGTACGTCTAGTAGTATATGCACCACCCGATCTCGGATCAAATCTTATCTCTAAATATCCATTTGATAGTATATGGGGTATGATATGATACTCTTTTTCTTTATGATATACTGTTATAAATAATATTTTAGTTTCTTTTTTGTTTTTTGTCAACATTTATGTAGTATATTTAGTTTCTTATTAAATTATAGAGATGTCATTTTTTTTTTGTGGACACATGCTTATCTGTTTCTAACCATAGCAATATGAGGTTAAAAAATCGGGTTTACTCGAGTAGTTTCTACCCAAAAGCCTCTTTGATTTCTCCTTTATTTGGTTTTGGCTATGGTTGGAGTCCTGGAGATGTGTATACGTTTAGGACAGTTGAATTTAAGCCGGAACAATCTAAAGTTTTTTTTTTTCTTTTTTTTTAATGAACAAATTAAAGTTAAATTTGAGGACAAAGATGTTTAATCTGAGTTCTCTATTTTCGTCACTTTTTGATGGAAACTAATTGGAACGAGCATGTAGTTAGTGAGTGTTATAGGCTTATAGCTCTAGTTTAGCTGAGCACTCTCAAAAGCTTGGGACACAATCACACAAAGTGACTCTTTCTTGCACATATGTTTGGTTCTTGTGATGAATCGACAGGCCCTGAGGTAGACAGATTGGCTGAGCTGGCCGGGAAAAACAATTTGTACTTGGTAGTGGGAGCGATAGAGAAGGATGGGTATACACTCTATTGCACAGCCCTTTTCTTTAGTCCTCAAGGTCGGTTCTTGGGTAAGCACCGTAAGCTCATGCCCACAACTTTGGAACGTTGCATCTGGGGTCAAGGGGACGGATCAACCATCCCCGTTTACGACACTCCCATTGGCAAACTCGGTGCTGCTATTTGCTGGGAAAATAGGATGCCCCTCTACAGAACTGCATTGTACGCCAAAGGTCAGCTTTTAATGCAGTGTAATGTGACACATATCGAAAAGCATTTGATGTATGATTTCTTTTAACAATTTTCGATTTTGGTACGAAGGCATTGAGATTTATTGTGCACCAACTGCTGATGGTTCAAAGGAGTGGCAATCGTCAATGATGCACATTGCACTAGAAGGTGGATGTTTCGTGTTGTCGGCTTGCCAGTTCTGCCTGCGTAAAGACTTCCCTGACCATCCTGATTACTTGTTTACGGACATGGATGACAACAAAGAACAGGATGCTATTGTCTCCCAAGGCGGAAGTGTCATTATTTCACCTTTAGGACAGGTTCTTGCCGGACCAAACTTTGAATCAGAGGGTCT
>NC_025693.1:12657818-12671067 GCF_000633955.1 Camelina sativa
CTAGAAGGTGGATGTTTCGTGTTGTCGGCTTGCCAGTTCTGCCTGCGTAAAGACTTCCCTGACCATCCTGATTACTTGTTTACGGACATGGATGACAACAAAGAACAGGATGCTATTGTCTCCCAAGGCGGAAGTGTCATTATTTCACCTTTAGGACAGGTTCTTGCCGGACCAAACTTTGAATCAGAGGGTCTCATCACAGCTGATCTTGGTATATATATTTATATATATATATATACTCTTCTTTGACATTCATCTTAGGATTTCAGAAATGATAAATCTTTGAAGGCCATATATATAACGCTCTTTTTCTCATCCAGACCTTGGTGATATAGCAAGAGCCAAGTTGTACTTCGATGCGGTCGGACATTACTCAAGACCAGATGTTTTACACTTGACCGTAAATGAGCACCCAAAGAAACCGGTTACATTCGTGACGAAGGTGGAGAAAGCTGAGGATGACTCAAAAAATTAGCCGAGATTTGTAATTCCTCTTTTGGAGTTAATGTCAGTCATATCATGGAGGAGTCAAGTTCGAATATGTTCTAATGTTTATGTTTAAGTTTGTTTATGTTTTTCTTCAATAATGTAAGAGAACCAACTGGACATGGTTCTCTCCATGTATGTTGTTTGATATCAAACCAATTGGTCTTGTATTTCAAGATTGTATTGTACCATATTGTTTTATCCACTTTGAGTGTTGAATCTCGGATGTTGTGCTGCCCTAAAACAATGTAGCCAATTGTTATGAATCAGGCTTTGGTTTCAGTTATGTTCTTTATTTTTCCTTTGTATGTCAAGTCGAACACAGATCTTTTGATAAGTTAACAGTGTGTATAGAGTCACAAAGAAACATTGAAGCTGAAAAAATATAAAGTCAAGACAATTGATATTTAATTTGGCCGTCAAGTCTAAATGTGAGTTTGAAAAGTCATTACAAATTACTTAATTGCTACACCAATCAAATAGGATAATGATGGCTATCCAAAACCAGAGAATTAAAACCACATATAGGATTATGATTATCATTAGTTTACGTGACAAGGATATATGCAATAATTTTGGACATCATTTTTTTTTCTTTTTCTTGTGTCGTCAATATTGCTGGAGAAGGCATGCTCCATGTCCTGTTAATATCATGCTCATATCCGGTGACAAAAGCTTTCATGTAGTGGTGTTGTCCGGAGGCAATGATGTTCAGCAATTACAATTTTATTCTTTTACTGACTTGACGACTAAAAAGAAGAAGGAGAAGAAGAAGAGCATTTCATATCGTCTATTCTTTGTGCTACTTAATAATTTGACAAACATTAATTTCATATGAAGGAGACTCTGAATGTAACAAAACAAAACAAAAAGACATCATTCGTTGTCGCATTTATTTGATGTCACGTGCAACAACGAATCCGTCCTCAAACAATCTTTTATGTCTGCACTTGTGGTTTGATGCATCATGCATGTGTTCCAACTTTAAAGGGATTTATTGTGATATATGTTGTAGGTTTCTTCAAGCTTCTAATCAGGTCATCGATCCCAAAAGTTTTGGGGCCATATCTATAAAAAATCCATTTAAAAGAAAAAAAAAAAAAACAAAAAAGAACGAAGTGATGAGTCGAGTAAAACTCTTTCTACTTGCCTTTTAAACTCATCACACATTTATTACGTATGAAATTGTACTGAGGAATAATTAAGAATAAATATAAAGAACGAAACCAAACCATGATAAATCTAAAACAGAGAATCAGCAATCCTAAACAACATTCTAGGACTCAACTCTAGCAACCTAACAGAAGTCAGATAACCAAGCGAACAACTAGAACATCCTTCTCTTCATTGCCTTGATTCCACGATCACACTTTATCTTTAACTGCACCATAAACACAAAATTGCAATGCATAAGTATTTTAAAAACACTCAGTAAGGCAATCCTCTCATCTATTGAGCTATACACACAAGCAATAGAGACATCTCTAACCTTCAACCAACAATCAACAATCAACAATCAACAATAAACAAATCAGGACTCTGCATCGACTGACACCAACATGCATCGACCGACACTAGGTGGGGATGCATCGACCAGCACAAGGTTGCATCGACCGATGCTAGATGCACTTGCATCGATCGACACTCGCACTGCATCGACCGACGCATGCTCGACATAACACGAAAACCCTAGGTTTTATGCGCCGTCCTCGCACTTGCATCGACCGACGCACAAAGTGCATCGACCAATGCTATGTCGAGCATCATGTTTTCCCTGAAGCTTCTCACCGGATCTTTGTTTCTACAACTACAAAACTCGATTCCAAGCCACATGAAAGCTTCCTAACGTCCCAAATAACAATCTAACAAGCCTAACAACACATAACAAGCTAATCAGAGAAATCTCTAGCTTAGATAAGCCATGGTCATGCACTTACCTTTGCCAAGACAATTCTGAACCTCAAACAATCAAGAAACCACTCCTAGCAAGCTCCTACAACGTTCTAAGCCTCAGATCTCACCAGGAACGCCACAAATCTCCAAGAATCTCCCCAAAACGCTCAAGAACTCTTTTCCTCTCTTATTTTCTCTCAAAATCGGCCAAATCCGTCGAATGAGACAAAAACACGACTTAAGGGTTTTCCTAACCCAAAACGCAGCATTTAACTTAAGTCAAAACGCAGAAAACTGAACCTGCATCGACCGATGAAATCCCCTAAACCGGGATTTTGGTTCACGGATGTTACAATTCTCCCCCCACCAATCTAGATTCGTCCTTAAATCTCAAACAACCATCAGCCAAGGACTCCGGTGCAACCGTCTCCACGGCCCGCACTCCTCCGACCGATCTACGGAAGGTCACCTCTAGGCGATAGACTCACGCTCCAAGAGTTATTTGCTCTTGACTTTTGGACTTTCCTTTACTCATAGGCCTAAACCTTGAGTTTTTATTGGCTCCTCATCATACCTAAGTCTGCATGCCATAATGTTGGCTCCTCATCGGGCCTAAGCCCGCATGCCATAATATATAAGGAAAATCCAATACTCGTCTCTCGGGTTGCCACTCTACAGTGCGCCCCCGGATCGTCATCCGAAGTCGATATACCAACCATACTCCCAAGCCACAAAGTCTCAAAATATGGCAGTACTAGGAGAACCTAAGTCCCCCAAGAGTCGCGAGCAAACAATTCTGAACACGTCTGAGTCCTATCCCTATCCAGGTCTCCTTCCCATGGCTCGCGTAAAACATCACAATGTCCTACCAACCATATATCCCCTCACTGGAATACCTCATGACCACACAAGGATTATATACATGCCTCAAGGCCAAACAAATGTCCTAAACAGGACCGTCACAAAGACCAAACAATCCGTCCTAAACAGGACCGTCATAAAGACCAAACAATCTGTCCTAAACAGGAGCGTCACAAAGACCATCTGTCCCGAAAGACCGTCATAAAGACCATATGTCCGAAGGACCGTCAAAAAGGCCATCTGTCCCAAAAGACCGTCACAAAGACCATCTATCCCGAAGGACCGCCTAAACAGGCACTCTGGCTAAACAGCCCACCACAAAGGCCACACATCTGGCTAAACAGCCCGCCACAAAGATCACACATCTGGCTAAACAGCCCGCCACAAAGGCCATACAACTGGCTAAACAGCCGGCCACAAAGGCCACACAATGTCTAAAAAGACTGCCACACATGGCACAATGACTCAAAAGTCCGCCACTAAGGCTACACAAGCCCCTCCCAAGCTCGCTACTTCTAAAATGGACAAATTCTAACTCACACAGAACTTTCCATTTTCAGCAATTTCCACTTTTAGAAACTTTGCACTTTTGGAATCTTCTATTTCAGGAAACATTCCCCAAAATCCCGCCTCACAGAAACTTTGTACCCCGAGCACCACCTCATCTTGTTACTGAGTCGCAAAACCAACTACCCCAAGCGACCGAGTAAACAAGAGAGATGGGCTGGAATACTCCATTCCCGCTCCAGCCACAGATTACAGATGGGACCAGGCTAGACAAGTTCAAGTCGCGGCTTGATTCTCATACCACTTCTTAAACCTTGCCTTCATCCTCGCCTCAGACTCCCAAGTCTGCTCCTCCACACCATCACAGTCCCAAAGGAACCTTCTTCTTCCGAAGTTCCTTGATCCTCTTCTCGAGAACCCTCACTGGTCTCGCCTCCAAAGTCATGTTAGTCTGAAGATCTTCAGGAATCTTAGCTAACAACTGATCATCCTCACGGAGACACTTCCGCAACATAGAAATATGAAACACCTTGTGAAACGCACGCATAACCTCAGGCAACTCCAGCATATATGCTACCGGTCCCACCCGCTCAATCGCTCTGAATGGATCCATAAACCTCGGACTCAACTTAGTCTCTGTCAATGACCTGTTCGGACCCTGCAACATGGCCATCTTGAGGTATACTCTGTCTCCTACCTGAAACTCAAGATCTCTCCTCCTCATACCAGCATAACTCCTCTGCCTATCCTGAGTCTCCTTCATGTTCAGCTTGAGAACCCGAATCTTCTTTGAGGTCTCCTGAACAAAATCCACCCCGAACATGCTCCTCTCCCCTACCTGAGTCCAACATAATAGTGTATGGCATGGTCTCCCATACAAAGCCTCATAAGGAGTCATCCCAATACTCGCCTGATAACTGTTGTTGTAAGCAAACTCTACCAGGTTCAGGTGATCTGTCCAATGGTCACCCCAATCCAACACACACATCCTCAGCAAATCCTCCAGCGTCTGGATCGTCCTCTCTGACTGTCCTTCTGATAAGCTGTACTCATATGCACCTTAGTGCCCATCTCTGCCTGAAATACCTTCCAGAACACCGAAGTGAACTTAGAATCCCTATCAGAAATGATACTCGCTGGCATCCCATGCAATCAATCTGACTATCTCTCTCACATACTTCTTGGCCAAGACAGCTTCTCCATCAGTCTTCTTAATGACCAGAAATGTGCTGACTTAGTCAACCGGCCCACAATGACCCAAATAGAATCGAAAGTCCGTTACACTGGCAATCCTACCACGAAATCCATCGTGATCATATCCCACTTCCACTCAGGAATGGGTAGACTCTTCAGTAACCCACCAGGGACCTGATTCTCAGCCTTCACTAGCTGACACACATCGCACCTTGCGACCCAACTAGCTACATCCTTCTTCATCCCGACCCAGTGATAGTACCTCTTGAGATCACGGTACATCTTAGTCGCTCCTGGATGAATAGAAAACTTGCTCGCATGAGCCTCTCTCAGGATCTCCTTTCTCAACTCCTCATCCTTGGGCACACAAACCCGACCGTGCACCAAGATAGTACCATTATCTGAGACCTGATACTCTGAATCCACATCTTTTGAGGCATTCACCAGCCCCAAATCCTGCTGCTGAGCCAACCGCACCCTACTTAGAAGATCTGCTCTATCAACTGCTTCCAAACCCAACGGTTCCTGTGAAACAGCACACAAGCTCAAAGCACTGATCTCTCCTACCAGAGACTCCATCTCCTGCTCCTGAGCCGAAGCTACCCTCTTCCAACTCAGAGCATATGCCACCGTGTTAGCTTTACAAGGGTGATAGGCTATCTCCAAATCATAATCTGCCACCAGCTCCATCCACCACCTCTACCTCAAGTTCAGCTCGGGCTGAGTGAATATATACTTCAGACTCTTATGATCTGTAAACACCTGCACACTTGCACCATAGAGATAAGATCTCCAAATCTTCAGGGCAAAAACTACAACAGCCATCTCCAAATCATGATAGTTGCCCTCATGCTTCCCCAACTGCCGCGAAGCATAGGCAATCACCTTCCCATGCTGCATCAGCACACACCCCAAACCAACTCTAGATGCATCATTATAAACCACATAGGGTTCTCCCTGCTTAGGCAAAGCCAACACTGGCGTAGTAGTCAACATCTCCTTAAGGCTTTCAAATCCCTCCTCACACTCCTGTGACCACACAAAAGGGACATCCTTCCCTGTCAACTTAGTCATAGGGCATGCTCTACTTGCAAAACCCTGCACAAACCTCCTGTAGTAACCTGCCAAACCAAGGAAACTCCTGATCTCTGTGGCATTCTGCGGTCTAGGCCAATCCCTGATAGCCTAAATCTTCTCCGGATCTATAGAAACCCCCTCTGCAGAAACAATGTGATCCAGAAAACCCATCTCATGCTGCCAAAAACTGCACTTGCTTAACTTGGCAAACAACTTTTGCTCCCGCAGCTTCTCCAAAACTGCCCTCAAATGCAATGCATGTTCTTCAGGACTCTTAGAATATACCACGATATCGTCGATGAAAATGATGACAGACACGTCCAAAAACTCCTGAAACACGCTAATCATCAATCTCATAAACATTGATGGCGCATTAGTCAACCCAAAAGGCATCACCACAAACTCATAATGCCCATACCTCTTCCTGAAAGCCGTGTTCCTCACATCTGCCTCATCTATTGGTATCTGATGATAACCCGACGCCAGATCTACCTTGGAGAACCAAGTAGCACCTCTCAACTGATCCAACAACTCATCAATCCTAGGAAGAGGGTACTTGTTCTTCACAGTGACCCGGTTCAAACCCCAATAATCAATACATAACCGAAAACTCCCATCCTTCTTCTTCACAAACAACATCGGCGCTCCCCACGCTGATACACTAGGACGGATGAATCCCTTACTCAACAAATCCTCTAGCTGCTTCTTCAGCTCTGCCATCTCTGTTGGAGCCATTCTGTAAGGAGCCTTGGATAACGGCGTCGTCCCCGGTTCCAGTTCAATAGTAAAAGGATCCGACCAAGATGGTGGTAATCCCTGCAATAACTGATCACATCCTCAAACTCCTCAACAACCTGAATACCGCTAACCGTAGACTTCCCCACTGACTCTGGCATAGATATAGTAACCAAATAAGCCTCACGGCCCTTCTCGATCATCCTCCCAGCCTGGATGGCCGAGATCACGAGACTCCTCGAAGTCGGTCTACTACCCTGAAAAACCAACTTCCCTCCTGGACCCTCAAACTCCACTCTACCCCGATGGCAATCCAAATGAACCATATGCCGATGCAACCAATGCATCCCAAGAATAACATCATACAACTCCACTGGACTGATAAGCAAATCCGCTGGCCACGACTCTCCTGCAATCTGAATATCAACTCCTCTAACTCGTCCAACAACAATCAGGAACTTGCCTTCCGCAACTCTGACAACTCCTGTACGCTCCCCGGGATCCCCTCTGATTCCTGCACTCTCTGCACACTCTGGAGTAATGAAGCTATGAGAAGCTCCAGAATCTAACATAACGTGGGACTTAAGCCCACCCACCAACAAGGTCCCTACACAAACCTCATGTGTTGAGAACCTAACAATTTATCACAGGAAAAACATAAAATCTGAACCTACTAAAATTCACAAAGCTTAAGTATCAGAAATTATACATGTGATCGCCCCGGCACTGGTTCCACCAGTCTCTGCAGTCGTGTAAACCCGTGGCGCCTGCTCAATCCGTGCCACCTGCTGACGTTCAGGCTGCCCCAGCTGCAACGCTGCCACTGCTGCCGGCAGCAACTTGGGACACAAAGGCCTGATGTGCCCTGGCTCCCTGGAATGATAGCATACACTAACCCCTGTCGTTGGAGCACTCCTCTTGGGACAGCTAGCAAACTTGTGATCCTTGCTCCCACACTTGAAGCAACCCCCGCCACTCTGCGTCTACGTAGCCTCCCACCTCCTCTTGGTTCCCTGCACAGGCTTGCCGCCCTTGATAGAACCTCCATGATGTCGAGCCTTACTAGGCTGAACTGCTGGACTAACCGCAACTGACTGTGCCTGGATATCCTCCTCAATCTCTGCTGCAGTCTCAAGCAGCTCTGCACGCGTAGCATAACTACGTCATCTACAATGGACCGTCAAGTCATCACGAAGAGCCCTCATAAACCTCCTGATCTGGGCCTCCTCAGGCTCCATAGCCTGACACCCATAACACAAAAGTCGACTGAACTCCAAGTCCAGCTCCCGCATTGACCGTGTCCCCTGAGACAATTGAAGGAACTACACCTCCAACCGGTCCAATGGCTCTCTAGGAAAATACTTGAGGTTGAACTCCTAGTAAACTGCAGTAGTAGGAGTTCTCTACGCATCCACAGCAGTAGGGTCTGTATCGCCCGAAAACTGCTCAGTCACAAGACCCTTCATCTCCTTGAGCATGGACAAATAACGTCCATGTGCTCCTGCCTCTGCAGCCACTGGCTGCCGCTCCTCCGCCACCACTGGTGGCACTACCTGAGCCTGAGCCGGTACCACTGTGGCAACCGCTCCAACAACTGTGCTAGCATAGCCACAAAGTCTGTACCAGGGACTTTACCCGCTAGGACTCCCTCACATGGGAGGCCACTGGAGCATCAACACCGCCCCCTCTGGCCACACTCACGGAATCCTCCTGGACACCCTGCGACTCGCCAATACCCTCAGCTGTCACACTCTGGTCTGCAGTCTCACTCACTGTTGTGCCTCTGCCCGTACCACGACCACGTCCGCGTCCACGACCACGTCCGCGTCCACGACCACGACCAGCAACAGCACCATCTCTAGCCATCTGCACTACCATGAACAAAAGACTAAGCAAACAATTTTTATTATAACACAAAAACATAAACTCACCATGGAATCACAAAGTAGGCTCGAAGAGGATGTTTTAGGACTACATGCCACACACAATTGACTAACTCACATAATCAATCAAAGCATGCAATCCCAAACATCTACAGCACAAAGCCTAGTGAACCCAAACCTAGAACCGTAAGGGCTCTGATACCAAACTGAAATGACCCAACTATTTTTTTTAAATAATAAATAATAAATATAATATAATAAATAAACTACAACTAGTGGTCTCATACCCACTAGCCACCTAACCACAATCACATTCAACAGCGGAAATAACCAATATCAATATCCAATAAAATAACCAATAACAATCCAATAACCAACATTAATTCCAAAGCATAACTAATGATCCAAACAACATAAACCAGAGAATCAGCAATCCTAAACAACATCCTATGACTCAACTCTAGATATCTAACAGAAGCCAGACAACCAAGCAAACCACTAGAACATCCTCCTCTTCATTGCCTTGATTCCACGATCACACTTTGCCTTTACATGCACCACAAACACAAATTGCAATGCATGAGTATTTTAAAAACACTCAGTAAGGCAATCCTCTCATCTACTGGGCTATACACACAAGCAATAGAGACATCTCTTACCATCAACCAACAATTAACAATCAACAATAAACAAACCAAGACTCTGCATCGACTGACACCAACATGCATCGACCGACACCAGGTGGGGATGCATCGACCGCCACAAGGTTACATCGACCGATGCTAGATGCACTTGCATCAATTGACACTCGCACTGCATCGACCGAAGCATGCTCGACATAACACGAAAACCCTAGGTTTTACGCGCCGTCCTCGCACTTGCATCGACCGACTCACAAAGTGCATCGACCGACTCACAAAGTGCATCGACCAACTCACAAAGTGCATCGACCGATGCTATGCCGAGCATCGTGTTTTCCTCGAAGCTTCTCGCCGGATCTTCGTTTCTACATCCACAAAACTCGATCAAAAGCCACAAGAAAGCTTCCTAGTGTCCCAAATAACAATCTAACAAGCCTAACAACACATAACAAGCAAATCAGAGAGATCTCTAGCTTAGATAAGCCATGGTTATGCACTTACCTTTGCCAAGACGATTCTGAACCTCAAACAATCAAGAAACCACTCCTAGCAAGCTCCTACAACGTTCTAAGCCTCAGATCTCACCAGGAACGCCACAAATCTCCAAGAATATCCCCAAAACGCTCAAGAACTCTTTTCCTCTCTTATTTTCTCTCAAAATCGGCCAAATCCGTCGAATGAGACAAAAACACGACTTAAGTGTTTTCCTAACCCAAAACGCAGCGTTTAACTTAAGTCAAAACGCAGAAAATTGAACCTGCATCGACCGATGCACTATATGCATCGACCGATGCAATCCCCTAAACCAGAATTTCGGTTTACGGATGTTACAAACCCCCAATATTTGGATTCATCGTTTATATTCTAATGTGAAAACAACACAAACATAGTTTTACTTTTGGTCAACGAATACAAACATAGTTAAATATATAAAAAATAAGAACTTATAAAAGAATACAAATTGTTTATGAGGGATATTGTGGCTGATTTACCTACTTGACAATTTATTAATAAAAAGGGAAATTACCTAGAATATTACATAAAAGTAGGTTTATTACTATACTAACATGTTGAGATTTTGGACTTACTAGAATAACACATAAAAGTTTGCAAATTACTTCTATACCTTAGTTGTGTGTTTTATTACGTTTTATGCCATTCTCTTTTATTACCAAGATCTTAAAAGGGGAAAATAAATAGAGAATTCCAATAAAAGCAGGAATCGATCCCTTGAATCTTTGTGTTGTTTGTCTTACGAAAGTTGGGTTGAGATCGGGTTTTTTTAAAAACTATTTGGAAAGCGTGCGGCGTGGACAGAATCTGTGTGGAGTACGTTTGGCTGGTGGACCACGGGCGGACGACGAGTTGACGGCGAGGTGGTTTGAAGTTGATGAGGAGGGAAATATAGCGATCTGCTGTGAGGTAAATTTCTATATCGTGGTTTAGTCTCGATTGTTTACAGTTTAGGAAGAGTTTGAGTATTTCATAGTAGGCGTTGTATTTTGTGGAAGGTTACTTATGACGATATTCATGTTCGTTTTCTGTATTCTTTTGAATTCTCTTTTCCGGAAGAATTTTGTGAGACTTCATCTTGTTTTGTTGCCAATCTAAGCAACAAATTTTTGTGATATTTGAATTAATAACCAAACTAATGATTTTGTATTATGTCGTAGTTATTGGGTCAAGCAATGATGCGAAGAGGTATCCAAGAAGGCTTTATCCGGATGGTAATTTTCCACTGGCAATGAGAAGCATGCACCATGATTGTAGTTTGTCTAATCTAGCTGGTTTGAAAGACTTCGTTGGTGATGAGGTGTACGACCAAAAAGAAAGAATTCACAGGTGGGAGTGTTATTAGATCTAGCGGAATCCGACTACATGTATTGTGCGAAGACCATTCATTATCTATTGTCCAATCAATTGGCAATAGACATTCCATCGGAGGTATGGTTTTTGGTTTGAGGAAAGCCGCTAAGGTTCTCTCTATATGAATATGAAGAAATTAGTGGTTTGAATTGTGAGAAGATTGATGAAACAGAGTGTGAAGTCGATCATACACCTTTATGGGCGGCTTTAAAGGTGAAAGCTTTTAATGGACCCAACTGGCAGGAGCTAGTTGACGGTTTGAGAAGCTGCCGTGGGTGGTCTGATGAAATGAAGAGGCAGATTGTTCGGTTGTATCTTGTGCATGTTGGAGTGCTTGGTTTATCAAGGAACAGTAGGATACCTCTGGAATACGCAAAAAGGGCGTTGAATGAAGAAGCATTTGATAGTTTTCAATGGGGTAGGGTTGGATTCAAGAGTTTAGTTGATTCCATCAAAGTCCTTGGGTTACGTAACAATGCTTATACCCTCCATGGATGTGTCCATGTATTGCTGATATGGGCATTTGAGAGCGTGAAGGTGCTGGGGGCTACCTACGGGCATGTAAGAGAAGGTGTAGTTTTGCCTCTGTTAAGATGGAGAGGAGGGAGGACAAGGAAGGATATTGAAACCTTCATATCCGGGAGCAAACTCCTTAATAATGGGGAGGTATGCCTTCAATTTACGTATACATTATTTGTCTCCCTTTTTACTTTCAGATAGCATATTTAAAGTTATGGTATCTGAAATGCAGCTTCAGGTGAAGCATTTAGTACCTAAACCTTTGGAGTTCATATATCCAGATTGGCCAGGACAGCATTCTGTGTATGGTTTAGGGGAAGGTTTGAAGAAGAAACTGGATAATCTGCTGTTAGACCTGATCAATGGCGAAGTGGATGAAAGAGAATGGGATTGTGTTAAAAAAAGGAAGGGGGAACATACAAAGAAGAGGGAGAGGAGGCAACCTGTTGCAGGGGTAAGTGACGATGATTTCGTTGAAACAGCCCCAACCAGCATCAATAATGTCCCCAAAAATGCGAAGGAGCAGAAAGAAAGTGTTGGGGACAAATGTTCAGCAGAGAAGGAGTCTGGAGATAAGCAGTCAGTCAGGTGTGCAGAGTGAAGATGGTAGTGGAAGGTTATTTACTGTGGTTGAAACACTAGGGGCGAAAATGGATAATATCGAGATATCGGTTTCTAGAGCAATAGCGGAAGTTGTGCACAAACTTCAAGGTATGGAGAGTAGGATGGGTAACTTTGAGAGTGACGTTCAACTATTGAAGAAAGTTGTCATCAACTCAACGGATGGAGGAGCGCATACGCAAGGACCTCGTACAATAAGAAATGACGAACCAAAAATAGAGGAGGTATGATCTGCGTACCATATTGATGAAATTGTTACAATATATCCAGTGTTCAGTATGAAGTCATTGTATTTATATATTCGAGGAAACAATATTAATTTAAGTATTGTGAAGTTGTATAATTCTGTAATTATTTTGATATATGATTTTCTCCGTACACACAAATTTTGTATACTTTGTCTCTAGTTTTAACAGCGTCATATTATATATCAAATGTCTTGTATATGACGTCCAATACATGTCTTCTTTTTTCAAGTCATGGCTATATCAGATAAAGCATTCGAACCAGGATGGTTATAAAGTTGCTAGTTGTGTTAGGAATCCGTTAGCCATTAAGGATAAGGTCATGTGGTCTGGGAGTATTAAAATCGAATCAGAGGACAACGCAGCCGCGAGTGTAGATGTAGAGCGAATTCCAAAGCAGATGGTAGACAGTTTACAGCGTGGCAAAAGAGTTCAGAGTTGGGAGACAGAGGAAGGTGATAAAAGAGCAAAGTATAATGACAAAGTAGATGGAGCAAGTGCTCAACCTTTTCCTATTAATGTTATCCATTCGGTAAGTGGTGGTAATCCTGTATGGTCGGATCGAAAGTGCGAATCTGTTGTGGATTTAACTGAGGGGACCAGTACTCCTGCATCATCTCATACACTGAAAGATAAGGAGAAAGCCAGGTATTTTGCACATTTGTTACAAAAGGTGTTTCCTCCCTCAAGAGAGCTTGATCTTCTATTAGTAGATCCTGTG
>NC_025693.1:12672731-12713524 GCF_000633955.1 Camelina sativa
AGTGCGAATCTGTTGTGGATTTAACCGAGGGGACCAGTACTCCTGCATCATCTCATACACTGAAAGATAAGGAGAAAGCCAGGTATTTTGCACATTTGTTACAAAAGGTGTTTCCTCCCTCAAGAGAGCTTGATCTTCTATTAGTAGATCCTGTGGGCACTAATATGGGGTTAAGCCCTAATGACGAATCAATGGGAGCTGCATTAATTACCCGACGTGAAAGCCACACTATAGTCCTATCTTCCGCAGTGTACGATCCTTTTATTGAGGCAAGTCCTGAGAAAATTGCAAAGCTGATGTCCTTCCTATCTGATGATTTGTAAGTGTTCATTTAGAGTTGTATATAATGAGTGTTAATATTAGGATATCATATACGATTTATAACTGATTTGTTAATTTTGTTATTCAGGGCTAAAGTACCTTGCACTGGAAATGCCGAATTTTATTTTCGCCTCCTGACCCCTAAACAATTGTGGCCAACTACAACATTCGGCTAGTTATGGGATGCGGTAAGCTTCGTAGTTTTGTTCCATAACATCTGACGCAGTTAACTATGGTAGCACATGGTTACATGTATGCATATGTTCCGTATTAGGGGGACGCAAACGCCATCCCCTTATAAAACAGATCGTATTGCTTTCCTCGTTTCGTTGTTTGTTAGTATGTGGGCATTCGAATTCCCTCAAATGGAAGCCTCTAATAAATGGGTTTTTGGAGAAGGTTGTTTTGAGACGTACGTGGGAAGGCTGCCAAAATACGGAATGACACACAAGGTGTGGGTTGACGATGTAGACACCCTACTCTTCCCATACAACCTCGATAACAACCATTGGGTAGCCATCGAAGCTTACTTATTCCAGCGAAGGCTACGAGTTTACGATCGCATAAACAGCGGTAGAACCGACGAGAGTCTACAAAAGAAGTGTAAGCCGTTCGCAAAAATGATCCCACGTTTGATACAAGCATATCACCGGAGGTACAAAGATGAGAATATCGGGGGGTTGGCATTTAGTTACTACCGGGTGAAAACACTCCCATAGAACTATCAACAAGGTGACTGTGGTGTGTACACGTTGAAGTGCTTAGAGTGTATAGCTCTTGGACTAAACTACACAGGCCTATGTGATGCGGCCATGCCTTCGATTAGGATGAAACTTGCTGCAGAAGTGTTTGATGAGGTTCCAGACCGAGACTGCTTTCTGCAACTAGATGCTACGTCGGAGACAATAGATTATCCGGAAGCTGAGTTCAACTCGGGATCCAAAAGTTAAAGAAGTTAGGTTCCATGTAAATTACCGGAGCAGTATGTATCATTATGACGTCTTTCTAACCAGTATATTGCAGGGTCTAGATATGTATCATTATGACGTCTTTCTAACCAGTATTAGTATATGTTAGGCCTTTATCAGATGTGTACGTACAATCAACTAAGTAACGGCCTTATTATGGTCTGTGTACACACGTACATATATTCATCTGTGTACGTACAATTGATTCTCTAACGTTATAGACTTTATTTTTAGGTGCATGGTTGGTGCTTAGTTTCTCTCCATTTTGAGCACACTAACTTGTCCCTACTGGCAATCCTACGTACATTGGCAACATGTAGTTAGAGGTATGATATGATGAGCGAGGCAATTATATTGTATTCGAAGTCAGCGAACCAAAATCATCCTAACAGACTGTTACGGATCATATGGACCACCTGCGTGAAAGTAATAAGTACAACCAGGAAGAATGTTTATTCGCTACTTAATTTATCAGGCCAATACCAGCTTTGTAGACGTAACTCAAAAACTCAACTCGGGATGGAAAACAACCCTATCGGACATCCAAAAGCGCCGTCGCAACTGAGGCCTCAGTTTTTCGTCTCTTACCAAGAACAAAGATTTTGCTCTACTACTAAACAATTTTAAAATATTTTTTTTTAAAACAGTGCAACGGTTGCGCTTTTCTTTAATATTTTTATTCAAATTATACAGTTCTTCAACGTTATTGTTTCATTTACACTATATATCAGCCTTTATTAGTGAGGTTAAATCATCATTCACTATTCCTTGATGTTTTATAAAGTTTTACATTGAATTGGTTTGTTACATGAACCAATCTATTTTCCGCCAATATATAACGTTGACTATAGGGTCATAATTAAGTAGTGCAAGTGATGTATCGTCTTCGCTTAACCGGCAGTTAGACGTGTTAATTATCTAAATGCGATGTATCTGTATGGAATGCAGTCACGACGTTTCAAAAAGCCATAATATGTATAATCCATTTGTGTTTGTTCGCTGCTTATCTAAGAAGACAAATACACACCCGGTGAAGTATGTATTCGTCTCTCAAAACCAAAGTATCACCCGCAAACTAAACATAAGTGCAACAAAGTTATGGTGCATTTCGACAGGCTATCCGATCTCCAGACGTGGCGTTCTGATTGGAAGGTTTCTGTTAAGATCATCCGCAAGTGGAGAAAGAGAGAAGCGAACATCGTCACCTTTGAAATGGTTGTTTCGGATGTTTTCGTAAGTGACTCGTCTCGACATCATATTATATGCAATTAATATTAAATGATTCATACATCATGGTTGAATTTTTTCCCACACTGTAGGGAGATAAGATGCAGGCAACAATCAGCGAGGACCTGTTGCCCCAGTTCTGAGCGGGGATTGAGGAGGGTTTGTGGAAAACCTTCTCAAATTTCGACGTCACTGACGACACATCCACTGTGAAGGTCGTGGCTTCCAACTACCGGATCAAATTCACTGCTGACACGGTTGTGGACAACATTCGTTGCTTGTCGACCAATCACTACATTGACTACGTCCCCTTCGACCAAATTTACGAACGATGGTCTCCTTGGACCCAGATTTGCTGCTTAGGTAACATTGCATTCTATTGTTCCGTTTTTTAATATCGTATCCAGTACAATAAGTCTAATGACATGACACCATAGACACGATGGGGCAAGTTACTCACGTCGAACGAAGAATATTGGTGGACGATCCAACTGCTCCACGGTTTGCTGAGAGAACCCGGTTGATACGGTTTTCATTGACGAATCTTGAGTGAGTCGTTTTCGCGATTATTACCTTTCAGGCTTTCACACACTTTAAAGATATAACGGGCTATTAACGTAAGGTGTCTCTGTGTGTAGGGGTCATCACTTGCAATGTGTGGGTTATGATGAAATGGTCGATGATTTGGCCCGCAATTTTTGGCTATGCGGAGGCAAACCAGTTGTAGTCTTGCGATTTTGGAGAGCCAAGTTTAAGGATGGAGGCACGGATTAGGAAAACGTATTTAAAACAATTCAATCACCTTTTAAATATAAGAGTGCTTCATAAAACTAATTTTGGTTACCCTTTTTCCTTATTTTTCCACACCGCAGGAGGGATGGAAGTGTATAGTCAACCGGGTGTCTCTAAAGTGATATTTGAACCACCCTTCCCTGAGGTTAGAGATTTCAAACTCCGGTTGGAATACTTCGACCAACGCGAGCGGGCTGACGACAATTCGTAGCCTATGTTTCCATTTCTCAATGTTGCTTTACATTCCAACCTTTTAAACTACGTCGCTGAACTCTTTATATTATCTTCATTACCTACTTACCAATAATCTATCTTACGTGGATGGAATAACTTGATGTAAAATGTTTGTGTGTATTACGCATGGTTAATTATATATTTTTATTTTTATTTGGTAAGCATCTTCCTAATACTGCCAACCTTGAATGTTAGACGTATGTGTACATTTGTGTACAAATGTTTATGTTTAATTTCAAGGGGTTTGGTCCATAATAATAACACGACAACGTTTCAAACGTGTCCTTTTTTAGACGGAAAAAAATGTGACTAAACCAAATATAACGTTTAAAACTTGATGTTAAACAATTAACCCACAACCCAAAGTACTACTAATAAAACGACCAAACTACTTGAAAAAATAGGTCATTGTTGCTAGTATAACCAAAGTCTTAACAAACACATTGGTCAGTTTTAATTCCATAGTTAATCCATCACTCTCGTACGCAATCAACGCCTTCATCCTTTCCAACTCCATCTGATTTTCCTTGTGCATATTTAAGATGTTAGCAATCTCCTCTTTTTGTCCCTGAAGCGCTTCACGCATTTGATTCAAACTAGTTAACTTTAGAAGATCTTCCTTCACTGTTTTCAGTTCCTCCATCATAGCTTCATCCCACCATTTAAAAATGTGATAGTCCCCATCCTGCAATTTTTTTTAATTTTTTAAACGAAAACCTCAAGTTATGCAAATAAATCTGATCTTTATGCAACCTCGGGGAAACTGTACGTCACTTACCTCTCTATTTCTACAAGTGTAGTGGAGCATCCCTGGGTTTGTCCTTGTAAAAGAAGGTTGTAGCTTTGGCCTTTCACCACAATAACAAACAGCCGGGATCCCATACTCCGCATCGTCATACTCAACTGGAGTCGTGTTTGTTAAAGCAGACTTTGGGATCGAAACAGAGAACGTAAATGAAGGAGAGAAAATTAAAAAAAGGCACTTTTAACTATTAACAGATATTCCAACTCCTAAATCTAGTCCAGCATCTACGGCATCGGCTCTCTCTGTCTTAATTATAGTAATTTAATTATATAATGAAACATACGTTTTACAGAAGGGAACCGACAATACACCTAAAGGATTTCACATATAGATTTGGCCACCCACCACGCTCCGCAATTTACACAGACAATGTCATAATAACGTGTGTTGGTTGATAACCTGCCCCATTTCAAACAACTACGCATGGCACAGTCCGGGAAAGGGATCAACGAACTGGAGGGATATACTAGTGAATCTGTGTACATCACTACAAGAAAACAGGCAATTTACGACTACGATTGGCAACTAAACCTGTAGTCACCAAATTTAGGGACTATATAAAGACTGTTTAACTACTACTTTACAACTGCTAAAATTTAGTCGTAAGTTAGTCGTTTTTTGCCGACTGAAATGTGTAGTTGGTTCAGTAGTCGCTAATTAGTGACAACTTTACGACTGAAAGACAAGAAAGTAATTTTGTCAGCAAACAGTAGCTAATTTGGCGACTACATGGTGACTACTGCGGAGAGTCGTTAATTTGGCTACTAAAATACGGCTACTTTTGTTAGTCGGCCATTTGGCGACTGTTAAGCGACTATTGAGGTGAGTCGCAAACATGTCGGCCAAAAAGAAACACGTTTTATTCGTTTGTGGGGGTTGGTAAGCTTTGTCCTGGTGTGACTGTTAGTTTTAGTCGTTTTACAGTCGGTAAACAGTCGCCAAAATTCTCTATATATACCACACCTTTGTTTCTTATTTCATTCACACCACAAGCAAGAGCATTAATAAGAAACAAATTGAGAGTGAGAAAAAAAAATTCGAGAGTGAGGAAAAAATTCGAGAGAGAAAAAAAACGAGAGTGAGAAAAAAAATCAAAAGAGAAAAAAAAAACGAGAGTGAGAGATCTTTAATAATGGTGGGAAGTTCTAATTATAGTCATTTTCGGGAGTGGATGTATAAGAGGCTTGATGAAGTGACGGGAAATTTCACGGAAGAGTTCAGCACCGGGGTAGAGGAGTTCATGGCTTTTGCAAATAGTCAGCGTTTAGCACAAAATAATGGTGGTAAGTTTCACTGCCCTTGTGATAAGTGCAAAAACGGTAGGCGTCTTCCAGGGGGTACAATTTGGAATCATATTTTTTGCTATGGGTTTATGCCAGATTATTATGTTTGGTATAAACATGGGGAAGAAATTAATATGGGCATAGGAACGAGTTATGTAGATCCGACGTTTGTAAGTGGGAATGAAGAAGTGGGTAATGTGGTAGGAGATAGATATGTGGATATGGTGAATGATGCATTTCGTTATAACATAAGTTTAGAAGATAATTATCATCAAGATAATTATCATCAAGATGGTAGTTATCAGAATGTCGAGGAACCGGTACTTAACCATTCCAAGAAATTCTACGACTTGTTAGAAGGTGCAAAAAATCCATTATATGATGGTTGCCATGAAGGTCACTCACAATTATCCCTAGCTGCTAGAGTCATGCAAAATAAGGCAGATTATAATATGAGTGAAAAGTTAGTGGATTCGGTTTGTGAAATATTGACTGATTATTTACCAGAAGGAAACCAAGCTACTGGTTCACATTATGAGACCGAAAAATTGATGCGCAATTTAGGCCTCCCATATCATACAATTGATGTTTGTATTAACAATTGTATGATATATTGGAAAGATGACGAAAAGGAAGATAAATGTCTGTTTTGTGGTGCACAAAGATGGAAGCCTCGGGAGGGCCGACGTAGAACCAAAGTACCATATAGTCGTATGTGGTATCTGCCTATTGCTGATAGATTGAAGAGAATGTATCAAAGCCACAAGATTGCAGCAGCAATGAGATGGCATGCCGAGCACCAAACAAAGGAGGGAGAAATGAATCATCCTTCTGATGCAGCGGAGTGGAAGTATTTTCAAGAACAAAATCCTCGTTTTGCCGAAGAACCCCGTAACATGTACCTTGGATTATGTACCGATGGGTTCAATCCATTTGGGATGTCTCGAAATCATTCTTTATGGCCTGTGATCTTGACGCCATATAATCTACCCCCTGGTATGTGCATGAATACCGAGTATTTGTTTCTTACAATTCTGAATTCTGGGCCAAATCATCCGCGAGCTAGTCTTGATATATTTCTACAACCGCTTATTGAGGAGTTAAAATAGTTGTGGTCTACTGGAGTTGATGCGTATGATGTGTCCTTGAGTCAAAATTTTAATCTAAAAGCACCGCTGATGTGGACGATCAANATTAATAAATCAAAATTCTATTTATTTATGAAGTACTTATATAATTCTTGATGAGATATTGAAGTTTGAATATCATCTTGTAGGGGTTGGAGCATTTTTCCGGGACTTATGTTCTAGTNAAGTCTTTTTATCTACCTAATGGAAGGAAGACATGTTGGTTTGATTGTCACCGGAGATTTCTTCCTCATGGTCGTCCTCTTAGGCGGAATAAAAAAGACTTCTTAAAAGGTAAAGACGCTATGAGAGAGTATCCACCTGAGTCTTTGACCGGTGAGCAAATTTACTCTGAGCGATTGAGTGGTGTGAATCCACCAAAAACGAAGGACGTCGGTGGAAATGGTCATGAAAAGAAGATGCCGGGATATGGGAAGCAACACAACTGGCACAAAGAAAGCATATTGTGGCAGCTGCCATACTGGAGGGACCTCAATCTACGACATAATATTGACGTGATGCATACAGAGAAGAATTTTTTGGACAACATCATGTATACTCTTATGCGTGTGAAGGGTAAATCAAAAGATACCATCATGTCAAGATTGGATTTAGTGAAGTTCTGTTCTCGGCCACACTTACATCTTGATAGTAGGGGTAAAGCACCTTTCCCGGCATATGCATTGACAGACGAAGCCAGAACAAGCTTATTGGAATGTGTGAAACACTCAATTAAATTCCCAGATGGTTATTCGTCAGACTTAGCTAATTGTGTTGATATGGAAAATGGAAAGTTTTCAGGCATGAAGAGCCATGATTGCCATGTTTTTATGGAACGGTTACTTCCATTTATTTTTGCAGAACTGCTTCACAAGAATGTCCACCTTGCTTTATCAGGTACTCGTTAATTAATAAATCAAAATTTTATTTGTTTATTAAGTACTTATATAATTCTTAATGTGATATTGAAGTTTGAATATATCTTGTAGGGGTTGGAGCATTTTTTCGGGACTTATGTTCTAGGACTTTGCATACAAGTCGCCTTCAAATTCTAAAACAGAATATAGTTCTCATCCTATGCAACTTGGAAAAGATCTTTCCACCATCCTTTTTTGATGTGATGGAGCACCTGCCTATACATCTCCCTTACGAAACTGAATTATNGAGAGAGTATCCACCTGAGTCTTTGACCGGTGAGCAAATTTACTCTGAGATATTGAGTGGTGTAAATCCACCAAAAACGAAGGACGTCGGTGGAAATGGTCATGAAAAGAAGATGCCAGGATATGGGAAGCAACACAACTGGCACAAAGAAAGCATATTGTGGCAGCTGCCATAATGGAGGGACCTCAATCTATGACATAATATTGATGTGATGCATACAAAGAAGAATTTTTTGGACAACATCATGTATACTCTTATGCGTGTGAAGGGTAAATCAAAAGATACCATCATGTCAAGATTGGATTTAGTGAAGTTCTGTTCTCGGCCACACTTACATCTTGATAGTAGGGGTAAAGCACCTTTCCCGGCATATACATTGACAGACGAAGCAAGAACAAGCTTATTGGAATGTGTGAAACACTCAGTTAAATTCCCAGATGGTTATTCGTCAGACTTAGCTAGTTGTGTTGATATGGAAAATGGAAAGTTTTCAGGCATGAAGAGCCATGATTGCCATGTTTTTATGGAACGGTTACTTCCATTTATTTTTGCAGAACTGCTTCACAAGAATGTCCACCTTGCTTTATCAGGTACTCGTTAATTAATAAATCAAAATTTTATTTGTTTATTAAGTACTTATATAATTCTTAATGTGATATTGAAGTTTGAATATATCTTGTAGGGGTTGGAGCATTTTTTCGGGACTTATGTTCTAGGACTTTGCATACAAGTCGCCTTCAAATTCTAAAACAGAATATAGTTCTCATCCTATGCAACTTGGAAAAGATCTTTCCACCATCCTTTTTTGATGTGATGGAGCACCTGCCTATACATCTCCCTTACGAAGCTGAATTAGGAGGTCCTGTCCAATATAGGTGGATGTATCCTTTTGAAAGATTTTTTAAAAAATTGAAAGGAAAAGCAAAGAACAAAAGGTATGCAGCAGGATCAATTGTTGAATCATATATCAATGACGAGATTGCATACTTCTCAGAGCACTATTTTGCCGAGAACATACAAACAAAATCAAGGTAAATGATCAAGATTTGAATTTATTGTGTGAATATATATTTAATTTTCAATCATTTGGTCAGGTTAACAAGATTTGATAAAGGTGAAAACCCTGCATATCATGTGCTTGGAGTGCCTTCTATATTTACTCACGTTGGCCGTCCAAGTGGGGAAATGCATGAAACATGGCTCTCAAGCCGAGACTATCAATGCGCACACGAATATGTTTTAAGAAATTGTGACTATTTCAAGCCAATTGAGAGGTATATAATTAAGTAGGGATCGCTCAAATTATATATAATCTGCTATGATTTCTCATATATTTGTGTTTGTCTTGTATATATAGTATGTTCGAGGATTTTCTTTCAGCAAAATATCCAGGACTTCCCGAGAAGGAACTCTCCGCCGAAAGAGCAGACGAATATCATTTATGGGTTAAAGAATATGTGTGTGACAACAATACGTATTAAAATTATTGAAAATAACTTATACATATATATATCCAGGTTACTTACTGGAACGCCACAAATCCATTTCCTACTTGGTTTCAAGAGATAGTGCATGGACCTTTGAACAAGGTCAAAACATGGCCAATGTATTTTACAAGAGGCTATTTGTTTCATACAGAGAATCACGGCGCTGGACGAAACACATGTAACTATGGGGTATGTGCTAATGGTGAAAATTACATGGATGAATCTGATGCAGCGGATTTCTACGGAACCATAACTGATATCATAGAGCTTCAATATGAGGGGATGGTTAATTTGAGAATCACACTTTTTAAGTGCACGTGGTATGACCCTGTTATCGGTAGAGGCACTCGGATCAGCAATGGTGGTGTCATAGACGTACTTTCAACAAGACAGTACAATAAATACGAACCATTTATTTGGTTCTCTCTTTTTGTTATTGCTTATGTGGTGTACTAATTACAATTATGGTTAACTTTTGGTAATTAAAATGCAAATTTTAAGGCTTTCTTTGATTATAAATTCGAGTTATAAACAAAACAAAAAAAAAAAGATTCTGGTTTTTAATCCCTATAGTCTTCAAATAGTCATTAAATCTATCTTTACATAGTCGCAACACAGTCGTCAAATAGTCGTCTCGTAGTAGCCACGTAGTCGCTACATTTAACAACTATATTACAACTATTCTCAAACTAATCTCCTTCACATCGCATTAATCGTTAAACTGTCAGCAAATAGTCATAAGTATTTACTGACTACTTTACGACTGTTCAGAGTTTTATTAATCGTAACTTAGTCACAAAACAGTCGTAAAAGTTTACGACTACATTACGACTACTTTTACGACTACGAGGATTAGTCGTAACGTAGTCGCTATTTACCGACTACAAGACGACTGAATTTCTTACCGACTATCGTTTTACGACAACAGTGATTAGTCGTAACGTAGTTGTAAATTCTGAAATAGCGACTATTAAACGACTATAATTGCAGTCGTAAATTGCCTGTTTTCTTGTAGTGCGTGTTTATA
Organism: Camelina sativa; assembly: GCF_000633955.1. NCBI lineage: Eukaryota > Viridiplantae > Streptophyta > Magnoliopsida > Brassicales > Brassicaceae > Camelina > Camelina sativa. Next base: position 12,683,167 of record NC_025693.1, read on the forward strand.
CGCGCCGTCTTAAACATACACAACCATTGGAATAGATCTTCCCCGATAAGCCGTACTCCCTCTGATTGGAGTGGATAGTGATGTGCATCAAATTGGTGAAGAAAACGAACCACCATCTGCTCGTCCCCATATAACATAGAGAAAATCCCACATGCTAGAGTGGCCTCGGCTTCTTCGGGAACGTTTTTTTTAGTAGGGCGATACCGCGCTGAATGTTTCGGTCCTCGGCAAAGATCCGTAGCCCCTCGTTGTAGATTGCTATTCTATTCCCTGCCTCTAAACATTTTTCAAAAATTCGCCTGTGAATCCCTTCTTCCTAGCGTTGACCATTTGGCTTCCTTGTTGTTTGAAATGAAGAAGGATGCCAACAGAGGTGGTAGATGCTGGCAACGTTCAGAACTTCGGGGGCAAGCACCGTTTCCACTCCTCGGCGACCAGCCTTTAATAATGGGGCAAGGAACCACAACCCATCACTGACGTGATGCTGGGCTATTTTTAACAAGATCTCGTCTGGCAGATCAGTCTTCTTACGCCTAGAAGTCGCCATTTTTTTGCAGTTAAGTAAACTAATAGCAATATGTGCAGATACAAAAAGACGGAAACTACACCCTGCCCACTAATAAAACCTACGATGTGAGAGGTGGTTGGGGAGTTTGGCGAAAATCCTGGGAATTTATGCTAGTTTCTATATGATGTCGTTTTAAATTAGCCTATTTTTAACTACAATTACGAAGGAACCCATTTTAGGTTTATGAGCTCTCATGCACGCCTACTCGATTAGAATTATTAAAACAAGTAAGTAGTGCGAACCACGTGTCAGTTTCGTGTTATCGGATTTGAAATTCATTATATTCGAATTAGTTAAATATTGGCTGTAACTCACCCATCGGCTAACCCTAAGCTTAGAAATGACATTTGTAGGTTCTCTGATGTGACAACTTCGAAGTGAGTCGTATTTATTGTTTCTTAGATATGATAGTTTTCTCATCATTATGTTTATTTGATGTGTATCCAGTTACGTAATTATCATCACTTCCTCCCAACGAGATCAATCCAAAGGGTTGCTATTCACTTGTTTTGATTGTACGATTATTTAAGCTTGTGTACGTAGACGACTACCACAATAAATTATGGTAGTCCCAACGTACATCAGCTTAGGTGTGGGGAATAATCAATACAACATTAAAGATTCTACTTATTATTAAGAGATAGCACAAGTATTCGGTCAAAAAAAAAAAAGTACAAGCATTCGTATCATTAAGACCATGTACAATGGGCTATTGAATCTTTTTTCAACTGTTGAATTGCTGCAATGAGCCTGTTGAAAAAAATAAAAAGATGAGGTGGATTGAACTATGTTGAATTTATTCAACATGTTGAATAAATTGAAATGGGTATCATTAGAGCCACATGTCAGCTGAAGAGTGAAGAAACTTATTTTTATCTCACTTTATTTATTTAACATAAGTTATTGTTTAGCAAACAATTTTGTATATATTTTTCCCTATAGAAATTCATCATTTCTTTTACTTTATAAATAGAAACTTGTTTCATTTTATTTGGACATAAAAAATTGTCATTTTATATCTTTAAATAAAATATTTTTGTGAAATAGATTCTAATAATAACAATTTTAATATTCAAAATTCTACATATTATTTTCTATCTCAATTTCAATAATTATTAGAATATAAAATATAAAATAAAAATGATAGAGTAAGCTGAAAAATAAAACCATTGTACATAGTCTGACGAAATTAAACCAATATTTGAAATAGAAAACAACATTTGATTTCTATTTCTAGACATTTTTCATTGCTCATTCCCAGGACAGTCTGACGAAAGTCTGCATTGTTTCTGTATGGATTCCGGAGCTTTCTCCTTCCTGGGCAATTGTTTCAATTTGTGTCTCATCCTGTCCCATCACATTGTTAATGTGGTAATGTGCTGCAAACTCACATCTATAAGTAAAAAAAAAAATGTACATGTGAGACTGTGAACAATATGAACACATACGCTTTCATACCAATTATTAATATAATATCAACTTACATATGCTTGTGATGTACAAGTCCTTCGAAATCTGCTCGAATGAAGAATCTAGAAGACGCTTCGGTGTGTACAAGACATGGTACGCCAACACACATTTATGTAATTGAGTTGCAAGACAAATTACATGTACTTGCTTCTATCATAATATCAATTTACTCTGACGTACCTTCATAACTCCCAACCTTAAAGAAACGGAAGACACAAAACACTGGTTCGGATTTGTGGAGAACATGACATCCCTTTGATTCCCAATCAGAGAGGAATTGATGGGCATAGAAGTATGTGAGTCGACATTTGATACTTTCATTCCTGCATTAACGCACAGTTGCTATCAAAGTTAAATCTATGAAGTTCATATATATATACTACTATGTTTATAGCATAATAGATCCTTAACCTGCCATTCAGGAGAGTGAAGACAACTTCAATACACCTGCCATTGTAACGTCTTCTTATGACGTCCACATTTACGATGCACCCACAAACATCTAGTGCGGGGAAAAAAAAATTCGAGATGTAACGTTTATTTTGTACTTTTTCCAAATGATACACTTAAAAGCGACGTTTTAAACTGACCAAACGACCACTAAATGAATCTCAGCAATCATCGCAAGTTCATAATTTCACGGACATTAATATATATATATTAAAGAAATTATAGATAAAACATACCGAAAGATAAGGGATGAGTAACTCTGCCAATAGTTATATCATCGATATCCTCGAAGCGGAAGTAATTTTTGTGATTCAAAGGTTCGATCAAATCCATGGTTGACTCATGCGTAAACTTGATTTGGTATGGGTGATGAGTATTCCTCTCCTTGAGAGTTGGATTGATTAATTTAGACTCTCGAATATCGTACCAGGTACCGATTTCAGGGTTTGGCGGGATATTTGGGTATTCACCCTGTAGAAACGCCACTTCGATTGATAAATTGTTATACATCAAAAACTGTTGGATTTAGCGAAATAAGAAAGACTTGTTTAACTAACCTCTTCATCCACAAGTAGGAGAAACCGTTTTACAAAGCATTGGCAAATCGACCAAGCGTTCAACACCTTGGCGTGGATACACCAACACCAATTCCTTCTCTCGAGATCCAGTTCAGCATACGATCGGTTCTGAAGCTCATGGTGATCTCAGATTTTGGATCTCTCTTACTTTAAACCGTGTTAGGAAAGACGAAGGTTGACAGCAATTTAAATATTTACGGAGAGCCACACCTCGAAACGACGCGGCCTTTCGACTTTCCATGGTGTCCGTTTAATAAGACCCCAAATGTACGTACGTTCCCAATGTAGTATATGTACATATGTATAGTTTGTATATTTACAACACTAACAAATAACCGGGAATCATAAATTAAGAACGAGATCCCGACCAAAAGGAAAGAGGATATCGCTAAGCCGACACCTTAACCATTAAACTCCTAAATATTAACAAGCATCGATAGACCATAATTTTGTTTCCCTCAATTCGAAACCCTGTACCATAATTGTGATAAACACTTCAAGAGATGGTTTAATCGGGCTTGTTTTAAATAATATTGGGTTATTAGCGGTTTCAGATTTACAAGCAGAATAAAGGTAGATCAAATATTTAGCTATTCATGTCCAGATTAAGGGTGAAGAGCATAAAAAAAAGGTAGACAATTTATGCATGTATTTCTCATGCATTAACCACAAAAAGACAAATAAACTAAAGTTAAAAATAATATATATCTTGAATGGTAACTTATAAAGTGATAAGAGGACTTGATGCTTTTCACCTTTGATCTGCACTTTAACAGCCACATATTTGATTTATAAAGTGATAAGAGAACTTTATGCTTTTCCCCATTCAAGGCCTTACTCGTGTAAATTTATTTGTAAAATATGCTAGTACGGAAACGTGTCTTTTTCTACAAACCGGATTTGAGTTGAATTATATACGAACTACACAACTTTTCCACTTTCACGCCCGGAACAGCCAATAGCTATTGCATTAAATGCGACAAGTACAAGCAGGGATTTGACATCTTCTTTTGTGAAAATTCGTTCTTACTTAAATTTTGAAATGACTATTATCTCATCATAGTGTTTACTGAACACTTTTTAAGCAAGTAATAATTATAAACTTTGCCCAACGAGTACAGTATACCTTTTATCCGAACGAAATATATTTTTGGTTACCGAGACGACGAGAGAACAACCTTTATCGTGTGAACCAGTATGATGTTGCGTAAGCATTACGTACTCCTTTTCCCAACTAATATAGTGTAACTTATACTTCATTATGCATTGTGCTAAAAGGACACGTAGAGTAATTATATTGTACAGTATATATACAAATTTCACCACCTAACTCCTCTGTTGTTGAAGCATATATAATAACTACAATAACAAAATCTCTAAAAAAGAAAAAATGGCGAAAGCACACAATAAGCTCCCATATCTCCCTGATGATATTTTACTCGAAATCTTTAGGCTTCTCGCAGTAGATGGGCTGTCGCACCTTGCTCCAATTTTAAAGTCGGGTCGGCGAGGACTGAAGACGGTGCTCGACCCCTATGTTCTAAAGGATGCAAACATCTACAACATCTGTTGGCATCCGTTATTGATCCAAACGTCAGACGACCCAAAAAATGCTTCAAAGCTGGTGGCCCTCAAGATAAAGGGATTCATAGGCATATATTCAAAAAATGCTTCAAAGCTGGAAACGAAATTGCAATCTACTACGAGGGCCTCCGGATTGTTGCGGAGGAGAGAGACATCAAGCGAGGCATTTCTGTTCTATCTCGTAACGTTCCCGCAGACGCTGAGGCAACACTGGCATGTGGTATCTTTTCTATGTTATATGGAAGCGAACAGATGGCGGTTCATTTTCTTCACTTATTTGATGCACATCACTTTCCTCTCAAATCGCATGGGGTCAGATTTGTCGCCAAGTCTGTGTTTCGCCTGTTGTTTACATACTAGGTGACACTTCAAAACACGTTCATAGATAAACTAGTCTATCCATCTACTCACCTGATCCCTAACCTGGACTGTGCCTCCATCTGTTGTATCCAATCCGGTTTCTTCTCTATAAACTTTCGAGATTACGACATCTTGTGTACTAATTGCGGACTTTGGTGGTTGGCGAAATCTATATATGAAATCCTTTAGTTCTATAATCTCTAATGGTTGCTCTTTAAAGTTTTTAGTTTTTTGTTGTAATGTACTGTTGTATACGCCTGGTACATACATGTGAACTTATATGAGCGGTGGTACGTACATCGATAATTTGTAGGGTATGTTATTATGAAGTATGTATAAGTAATACGAACGACGGAGAATTTCATGGTTATCTCATATTATGGTTGTCATTTATTTGATTCTCGTTCGATAACAGATCATTTATATTAATTTGACATCGTCAGCATGAACTATGTATTTATGGTAATCGCAGCGTGTATGGTAATTAAATAAAACAGAACGATATGTACGGGACTAGTCCATGTGTACGTACACGTCCCACACAATAGAACTAGTTTGGCACCGTGTACAACTATGTATTTATGTACGATGCCCTGTTTCGGTGTACGTACATAAATGCATAGTTTCGGCAAGGTGGTAGATGCCATACGTCTGTGTACGATGGGGGATAACACTAAATAGAATACATTCCGTTTATAAAATAAACTCCAGCAAAGACCGGATAACATTTCGAGGTTCCAAAAAGAAAAAAACAACCATCAAGTACATAATATTTCAACATTAAACTAGTTGGGGACAGGAGTCACTAAGGTTAAGCCGCAAAAATACATGAAAAGGATCTTAAAAGAACGAGCGCAACTCCTGTGCATACCAGTAGAAAAAACAGGACTTACACCCAGTGAGGTAGCTACTGCAAGTACACCTACGGTGGTGGAGGACAGAAGACGATGATCTCACTTCAAAAAGGGGACCACGGAGATGGAGGTTCGCAACATGGAACATAACCAGGCCAGCGACTTCAACGGCGGTGTTCATGTGAGGGACCATGCACCAGAAAATATTTCCAAACGCCTTGGCCTCCATCACTTGGCCGGTAAACGTTGCGAACAGCCCATAACCGAAGTTTGCATACGGATCCGTTGGTGCAAAAAAACGTAGCAGCGCCATACCTTCAGCAATGGTCGGGGAGTTTGAAGCTAGCCTGACGCCCTCAAGATAGTTCGCTGCGATGTGGCCCCTGTAGAGAAGAAGCTCAAAGTAGGGCCTGAACTTAGACTCCATAGTGATGAACTGTGGCCATGTGATGAACAGACGAAGTTGAACAGTTTGGAGGTCGACAGTGTTCAGCGCCTCAACCAAGGCGGGGATTGGAGTGACAGATACGGGGATAAAATTGACAAGGAGGCTTGTAAGGTTTGGCAGCTTGATGGCCAGGAATATCTCGTTTGGAGGGGTGTTCATTGTTTTTTTTTTTTTGGTGGAGACGATATGGGCTGTGGATGGTATTTGCTATGTGTATGGAAGAAAACATCTTCTTACGTACACACCTCTATGAATAGAGAGAACAGTGGTAATTTTTTTTTTACTATAATAGGTAATTAACTCGATGGTATTTAACAGTAAAATGTAATGATTGTATAGGAGTATATTTATATAAAAATATAATGATTTAAGTCTGTTTAGCCACGCTAAAAGTATTCAACAAGCTCTGTTGGTTCTTTGGTACTCGTGTACGTATATAAGTAAAATTACATAACTGATATTTGACATCTACAACCCTGCATGTCACATCGATTTAAATTGACTTATATGGACGTCAAATCAGTTGGCCATTGCATCAAATTGGCAACATGTCATTGCATTAAATACGACTACTAATAGATACAAACACATTGTTAATTTCCCTATATTATATATTAAATATAGTGGTTTCAATTTTAAGTATAAAAGGGTACAATTCAATACAAGCTACATGGGCATGTAACTGTTGATGTAGGTCTTAGCCATGTATCGTACATAATAAGATATTCGAGGAAATATTAGTTTGCATGGAACTAAACATTTTACTATGTTCAGCTTGTGGAGAATAGGAGAGCAACCTAAAGTGTATTGAAAAATCTAGCATATTGCTTCATACCTATGCTTTGCATGTGTTATCAACTTCGTTAAATATATTTGTCTACGAAAATTAAATCAATTGTCCAGTTATCACATCTGATAAAGTTCGTGCTTAGCTTTATTATCTTGCCTTATTCTGCAAAGGTGCATCGCTGACAAAATACTTCGTTTAATATTAAGATTAGAAAGGATATGAGATAAGGTGTACACGGAAACGAGGAAATACAAACATGTTTCGTTATAACTACCAAAGCATTTGACTAATTCGGCGAGCGCACCACCAGATTGTGCATTTCTTGCAAGGATGCTTGTAAGGGCCCAACATAGTGTCCACGTCTTCCTCCGTCATTGAGAGTGCGCATTTTATTGCTCACGAAGGAGTTGTTATTTCCCCATCATCAGGGTAGTCAAAAAACACACCATAAGTTGTATTGTGTGATGTTCCATAGTGAATAAGCTCAGTGATGAGTTCTTCACACATATCTCCAACCTCTTCAGAGTCAAGTGGGTAGTGTTTTATAGAAAACAGCCGAAGCAAATGACCCGCCTGGACTCCGGACCCTTTACAGATGCACAACATGGCAGACGCAAGAGTAGCGTCGGCATGTGTTGGTACGTTACGCAGGAGTAAATTTACGGCCCCTTCAATGTCCCCATCTTTTGTTGCAAGACGAAGGCCTTCATAATATATGGCCATTGGATTATCCGCATCAAGGCACCTTTCCAAAAACTTCCTGTGACGACCACCAAAAATGATATCATCAGGGTCACTGCACATGTTGAAGATGTTTGCCACTTTCAAGACGTCGGGACGGTAAACTATAGTTTTGCCTCTATTTTTTGAACGTAGGAGTGACTGCATGTACCACCAGTGTTTTGCTGCCATTAGTTTTGCTATTCGCGCCAACAGATCGTCAGGAAGATTTGGGTTGGTCATCTTTGTAATGAAAGTATTAGGTGCACATAGGAATGCAAACTTAAATAATACGAACTTGTTGATATTGTTGGGGAATTATTTGGTATGGATATAAATGATACTTGATATAACTGCACTTCAAGAGATGGCGAGGTGACATCAAACCACTAGTTATTATATTTTTTAACATCCACTAACATAATTGATGGAGTGTCGTTTTGGGAATCTTAATGGGCCGTTAATATTTTAGGCCTCTTTACATTATAACCATATTAGATCCCCCCATTTCCTATTAGTATACACGTGTCATAACCATATTACGGATTTGAAGTCTACTATAATATACTATCTCAATCTCGATTATTCAATACCCGCTCAGCTTAACGTAGTGGCAGACATAACACCAGTTGGCAACTGCGATGTGACAACTGATACCCGCAAAAGTCTTATATACGAAGACGTAAAAGAGTTGTTTTACAATTAAGTAGAGGGATGTGACTTATATCTCATCAATGTGTCTTGATGAGTACGTTTAATATGATGTATTTGTAATCATTACTAAGTTACGAAATCTGGTCACAATTGTACTAAACGACCACAGTGTGAACTAAATAAGTTTTTGGTTAGCATTCTATATATATAATAATTAAAAAACCTGTAACTCCCACCTACAACTCTCCCTTTCTTATTGGATGTAGGTGTTGAACACCCTCCACAAGTTGCAACACATACGAAACATTGTTTTAGAAAAAGCAACTAAAAATGCCGCATGCAACTCGAAAAATGCCTGATATACCTGATGAAATATTGATTAAAATCCTCGGTTTTCTCGCAGTTGATGGTTTGGAGTACCTTGCTCCAATACTGAAGGCAGGTCATCGAGGTGTAGAAACGGCGCTCTCTCCCGAAGTTTTAAAGGTTGCTAACATCTTCAACTTATGCTGGCATCCGACGATGTTCCAAACACCACGGAACCCAAATGGTAGAGTCCAAAATGAAGGGATCCATAGGCGTATCTTCGAAAAATGCCTAGATGCTGGCAACAAAGTGGCAATTTTTTTCGAAGGTTTCCGGGTTGTTGCCGAGGTGGAAGACATTAAGCAAGGTATCGCACTTCTAACTCGTAACGTTCCCGCGGAACCTATATCGACACTAGCTTGTGGGTTTTTTTCTATGTTAGTTGGGAACTGCGAGATGGCTACTCATTTTCTTGAACTGTTTGATTCACATCACTGGCCACTTAAATCGGAACGAGCAAGGTTTCTGGCCAAGGGGTTGTTCGGGTTGCTGTGTAAATATCAGATGGCACGAGTAAACATATACAGAGACACATTCGTCTATCCTATTGCTCCCTTTATCCCTAAACCGGAATGTGCTCGATTGTGTTTACGGGAGCATGATTTCTACTCTCTCCGGTATGAAGATTATGACATTGTCTGCACAAAGTGCGGCCTCTGGTGGTTGGCGAAAGCTATATCCGAGATCCTGTAGTTATATTTTCTCATAAGATGTTTCGCCCTAAACGTACTATCTAACGAATATCCTGTTATCAACGCAGTTCTTAAATCTTCTAGAATCCATGTAAGTACTATAAATCCGGCTTTTAGTTTAGAATGTCTCCTGGTGTACTAAACTTGGTTCATGTAACACCTAATGTTGTATCCTTTATAAGAACGCGGTATCTATCGCTACTTATTATGTTGTTTAAGAAAGGAAAGTGGTTGGGTGCCTAAAGGTGACCAAGGCATCGAAGATGAATTATGAATATAAAACTATATAACTCTATCTTCCATTGCAAGACCACTTAAATTTAATACTAAGACGTACACAACCTGAAAGATGTTAGTGTAATAACAACGATTATAATTTCAGTGTACGTTCAAGAGTATGTACGTTGAGTGTACGTACAATGGTAAGCAAGAGTTCGGTCATTATCTCCCTTTATGCAAATTTAATATAAATAAGTTCTTACGCAGATTCTTCTATTTCGTATTAGTATATACGTGGGGCCACCATAATAACGGATGTCAATTGCGTTATTTATGGATGTCAATTGCGTTATACACTACTTAAGACAATTATTTCTCTTAAAATCCGCTAGGCTCTACGTAGGGTAGGTTGGACAAAGTGATAACTCCTACCCCCAAAAGTCGTGTTAGCATAAACGTGATGTGATTTATATCTGAGCGAGTTTTAATCTAGCACAGTAGTAAGTGTCCATCAGTCTCGTCACATTACAACAATAAACGGGTAGATGGGCTGGCTAAATAAGTATCTCGTTAGTGTTCTATAAATTATATGTACCACTCCCACTGAGTACAACCTGAACTTTGAGTTCTTCAAACACCCTTCTGTACAAGTAGCAGTCCCTACAGATAAATCAGAGCAAGATGGCGTCTGCGTCTCAAAAAATGCCTCATCTACCAGATGAGATGTTGGTTATCATCTCCGGGTTTCTCGCAGTTGATGGTTTGAAGTACCTTGCTCCAATAGTCAAGGCAGGACATCGAGGAGTGAAAACAGCGCTAACGCCTCAAGTTCTCAAGGATGCTAACATCTCCAACATTACTTGCCATCCTTCTTGGTTTCAAAAACTACATCACCGAAATCGTAGAATAAAAGAGGAAGGGATGCACCGGCGTATCTTTGAAAAATGCCTTGACGCTGGGAACAAAAAGGCAATCTATTACGAAGGTCTCCAGGTTGTTGCCGAGGAAAGCGACATTGAGGGAGGTATTGCACTTCTAACTCGTAACGTTCCCGCAGAAGATGATGCCACAATAGCATGTGGGTTGTTTTCTATGTTACATGGGAACCTCGACATGGCAGGTCATTATCTTTACCTGTTTTTTGCTTACCACTACCTACTAAATACAACTCAAACTAGGATTTTGGGCAGGGAGTTGTTCATGTTGCTGGGTAGATATCAGACGGCGTGACAAAATACGTACAGGGATTCATTCGTCTATCATATTGCCCCTTTGATCCCTTCTCCGGAATGTGCTAAATTGTGTTTATTGGAGCATGGTTTGTACTCTCTCAACTATCGAGACTATGACATGTTGTGCACAAATTGCGGCCTTTGGTGGTTGGCGAAATCTATATCCGAGATCCTTTAGTTATATTATCTCTTTAGATGTTTCGCCTTAAACGTTCCATTTAAAGGTCTTCTGTTATAAACGCTGTACTAATATCTTCGTCATAGGGTGTACGCGCACTGAATGCGGCCTTTTGTTTCCATGGTTTTATCTTCTAGTTCTTTTGAATCATGTACCACCTAATGTTGTATCCTTTATTTTTTTGCTGTTCTATCTTGCAAAATAACTATACACAATTGATAAATCTGCCTATTGTGTATGTAGAACAAAGTGTGTTTGGGTACATGAGTGCTTACGCTTGGTACGAGTAATGTATAGTTTTGTACCAACTGTGCATACGGTTGGTTAACTCGTTTGTGATTGAGTTGTTTCAACGAAATTGTGACTAAGATAAGTCAATTTCCAACCATTGAATGAAATTTGTCGAAGTGGTTGGGCGCCATTAAGTAATTAAGGAAGTAGAAGGGGAAAAAACATACATCAACAAGATAATAAAATAATACCACGTACACAACGTAAATTAGTTGTATGTACGTACAGTAAGAATTAAAGTATGACTGAACGTACACAAGATTGTAACTTGTCAGTGTACGTGTACCTATACAGTATACAATACATAGCGATTAACTGGCGTCCAACACAAGATTGCATTTACAATATACCATGTTACATGTAATTACATAACGTTATTGATGTAATATAACATACGTAATCTGATCGATCGACCCGTAATTAAGAAAATTTGAAATATACACCTAAAAAAAACGAAGAAAGCGAAGAGTCGCGCTTATTAGAGAAGGAGAGAGGGGGAGTTGGTAGAATGACGCAACTACCAGAGGCGACGTTTTGTTTTATTTAAATAGCATCACCCTGTCTCCTTTCCAAACCCAGGGTAGAAACGAGTGATAGGAAATTATCAGAAAAAACCATGGAATTTAGAGTTGATGCCATCGCTGATCTTAGACCAGGAAGAACGCATTGGATTATACAAGCGAAGGTCCTGAATTCGTGGTATGTTACTGAGTTCATTCAAAAGCGGGTTCTGCTCCTTGCTGATACACGGGTTAGTCCACTTTACGATTGATAATAGATTTTGCACGAAGATGTTAACCAACGCAGTGGTCTTATACACGATTGATATGCAATTTATAGGGTGACACAATCGAGGTGGCGTTTTTACCAGGGACCTGCAAGAAAATGAGGAAGTAAATCTATGATGGTGATTGGTATGAAATTAGGACTTTCAAGGTCATCCAGCCAACGCTTAAGGAAAGGAATACACATCATCCTTTCCAAATCAAATTCACTGATGATTCGACGATGGGTCTGCTCGAACCGGTGAATCAAAAACACTACTTCCGTTTCGAGGATTTGGGTGATATATCTCGAGGGAGAATTACCCATCCCATATCAATCGGTACGCTTATCTTCAATTTTCTATTACACAAATCGTTTGGAACAACATTAAAAAACGATTGCTTTAACTAATTGATATATTTGTGCACATTCCTAGTTTTAAGGCCTGATACTAAATAAGTAGGTTAGTAGACAATTTCATATCAAAATACATAGGTCGTAACGTTTACAGTATGTGTCTACCCCGAATCAGATGTCTGTGGGTGTGTAGTTGGAGTGGAAGACAGAATATTGCTCGAGGGGGCAAATGCGGCCAATGAAGTTGTCCTCACCCTACTGAATGGGAGGTAAAGGAGATTTGTGCCAATACATTTTAATATAAAGGTTTTTCCTATTCCCGTTCTATATTAACATGAGAAAATCGTAGGAATGAAACCCTCAAGTGTCGTGCCCTAGATGACTATGCTGCTCGCTTCATAAATGCTTGGGAAGCACTCGGGTGTCATATTACTTTTACATCCGAACCCGTCTTTTGTATTTTGCGGTTCTGGAAGGTTGGAAGCTACGAAGCTACATTCGATTTGATAGATCAGATAAGGAAACTAGCCTTGTGAAACCATATACATCTAATTTTGTAAATGTTCTGTAGGTGCTCCATGTCTCGTCAACACAGCTGCCTCTTCGCAAATCTATATAAAACCAGATTTCGAGGGAATGGAACATCACAAGGCGATGTAAGCTGTTTGTTTTCCTATTAAAAACCCATAATTTTGTATATGTTGCTACTATCAAATACGTTAATACACTTTCTATATTACCGCAGATCTGAATTCGCTGGACGTTACTATATAGAACATATAATGGAGCACGTTGGGGAGAATGCAGGACCTTAAGAAAAAACGAACTAGGTTGGCGAAAGGGAGAGTTCAAGGAGTTACTTATATTGAAAGAACCATCTACAGAACTATGCAAACTATTTTTTTTGTTTTTTTTCCTGGTGTGTGTGTTTATACTTTTGAATAAACCGAATGGTACGCGCTGATTCTGGATAATTTATGGTTGTATTTTGTCAACCAAATCTAAAATTTGCTACTCCGTAATATAATATATGTATGTACACATCAATATCCACGATAAGTTTACATGTCAACCGCTCATAAAAAAACGGATGAAGGAACCATACTTCTTTGGTCCGTTGACATGGGTACAGCAAATGTGGTTAACACATTTGCAACACTATCCTTCCATCGCATTATGTCCTCTCTAATGAACCACATAAATTACACAAACAGATATATTTCGCTTTTGAAATTATCTTATTCAAACAATAAACCGTTTGCTTGACATTTCTAAAAAGCCCACACGAGTATGAGGCCCACCTAGGGCAGTATGATGGAACCAATTTCTAAAAAGCCCACACGAGTATGATGGAACCAATTTCGGCAACAATTATAGTTCCCTAAACAAAAAGGTGGGCTTACAAATTAAAAAGGTCCATCATAAACATGTTACGAAAAGCAATGGTGGCACTTAGGAAAAAAGAGTATTATCCTCCATGAAAAGAAAACACGTCTATTGTCTCACATGCAGTTACGTATTAGCTGGACATGTTGTATGGTTGTGGCCAACTTGTTGACACTGAGAACAGGCATGTTGTTTAAGGGGCCGCTTCGTCTCCAACGCAACCTCGACAAATGACTTCATCCTCGACATCTTTGGCCTTCCTGGAGGATTCCTAACAAAAGGCGGTTTACATCTGGACGGTATAATATCAGTAGGGACGATGCAGGATGTATCTATCGGCATTATCGCCTCCGCATACCCACTGCAGAGGCTGTCTCTGCGGAAGTATGGATGGAACTGGTTTATAACTGATTGGTTGGCCGTATATGCGGCTGCGATAGCATGTACGCAAGGCATCCTTTCTAGATCAAAACGCCTACATGAACAACTCTTAAACCTCAGATTGACAACATGCGTTGAGGTACCACCACTTACTTGAAATCGATCTTCATCAATTTCTTGAACCTTCAGACGCCTTGAATGTTCAATACGTGCCTATGAGTAAATGAAAGCGTAAGTTCATATAACCAAAGCAACACAACATATCCACTATCATTTTCCAGGCCTTTCGTTAACATATATATCGATGGATATGTTAATGAATCTCATACCTGTAACAGGTTCTCCACTCCTTTGGTGAGTAAAGTTGGCATTGCGGCAGCTTGTTTTCTCCTTGTAGCAAACCAACGTGTCAACATATTCCGAACAGCTTCTAATAACTCTACAATGGGATAGGCTCTCGCAGGATTCAGTACTTTGTTTAGCGATTCTGCAATGTTGCTCGTGGTGAAGTTGTACCTATCACCAGGAAAGTGCGCCCTGCTCCACTTGGTTACATCTGCACGAACCAAGTAAGCATGCAGTTGCGGATTCGCTTCTTGAATTTGCTGGAAGATTTCTTCGAAATCAACTACACGGTACGCTGCAGCTGCTTTTTTTACCAGCCGGAATGTTTCGCTCCCACTAAATCTCAGGATAATATTCTTGTGAAGATGATAAGTGCAGATTCCTCGACTTGCCAGGGGGTACACTTTAGCGATAGCTTTACCAATAGATTTATGCCGGTCAGATATCAGTGCAAGCTCTTCATCATCAGGAATTACACTACTTAATTGCGTAAAGAACCATTCCCACGAGACGTCGTTCTCTGTATCACCAACCGCATACGCCAGAGGGAAAATATTAAAATTCTCATCTTGTGTTGTCGCTATCAGAAGAGTCCCTTTGAATTCACCTTTCAAAAAGGTTCCATCTACGACTACAACNTATCAACTAGGTCGAATTATATATATGTGCAGGCCATAGAATCAACTAATTTCTGAGAAAACCAACAAACTAAAGCTATGATCTGTTTGTTATTGTTTCCACTACATCTTCACGTACAAAAAACCCCCTAGCAACATAAGAAACTTCTCCGTTTACACCCTATATACCATCACATACACAAAGCTAACCAAAAAAAAACATGTTAAAAAGACTGGATTTAGAGTATTTCAGTAGCCCACTTGTACACCATATCGTAGGTTGAGCCCTTCCCCAACAAGATTTGGCACAACAAAACCTCCCACACCACCAACATAATCCTTGTATAATTGAGCTAGGATTGGTGGTTTAGCATTACGGCTACGGCCAAATCTTTCTGTAACAGAGCAAGTATGTTCACGACAATATAAGCGAATATGAAACACCGGCGAATCACCCATGGTTGAAGCCCGTATTCTCCATTTACAACGATTTACCCAACACTCAATGATTAACAAACTGGGCGTTGAATATCGAACATTGTAATCATATTTATCTAATACACTCAGCACCCTCAACCTTGCCACCAACGTTTCTTTGCTATCAAACTTATCCCCCACAGCAATATCACCACCTCCGTTCTCTATTTTGCGAACCTCCTTCTCAATTGCTTCAGCTGCAGTGTTAGTCTTACTGGTACGGATTTTTGACTCTTTGTTACACACCTTTTCCTCTATACAAGACCCACCCCCAGGTCCGTCGTCCAATGATTCCTCTGGTCCATCCGGGGCGAAGTTGGAGTAAAGGAGATAGTCTTCATCCCCTGAACTTGCACCATCGCTGTCGTCACAGTAATCAAATCTACAGTTCTCCTCGTCATCTGCTTCATCTTCATCTACATCCTTTCCTACATTATCTTCACCGTCTACCTTCCGACTCTCGTACTCTTCATCTTTCTGTCCCATTTCCTCTGCCCCGCCTACGAAATCATCTACAATGACTTCAGGGGTATTGGGTATTGGTTCTGGTGTTTTCGGCTTAACTTCCTCAAACAAGGTTTCACCAGATTTATCAATAATCTCAACGCATAGCTGGATGAGTTCACCCCTGCTCTATTTGAGAAAGTTTTGAAACTGCCGACCATTCGAAACAATCACCGGTGGCATATCACATCCGCTTTTTTATATCTATCTAACATATAGCTCAACTTTATGCCGGAAGTTACATTACAGAAACCAAAGTCATCGAACACCATAGCAGTAAAGTCTTCAAACTTCGTTTTTTATCGGCAACTATAATCTTGCACCCTTTACTGGTATCAACATCAAACAACCATTGCTTTTTGTCTACCCTCCACCTCCCACACGCCAAAACGATATCTTGCTCTTCCATGGATGCACCCAGAGGAAGGATTTAGGGAAGAACAGCAAACCTGTTTAGATCTTCCTCCAATAAGTCTATCGCAACGCTAGACTGTCTTTGCCAGCTCAAACAAATTTGTGTTATTCTGGTAAGACTTTACAGCTGTCAATCTTGCTTACTAAATCTACCACGGACAAGAAGCCTACCACAACACTACGAAAACTATTTCAAAAAACAAACAAAGTATACCAAAAATATCTGTAACGAGAGAAGGCTGTCGCATAAATCTGTCGCAACAGGCCATTAGTCTACCATAAATATCTTCCCACCCTTTTACGTTTGCCGCCACACGCGCTAAAAACATAAGTCTATCATCAAAGGAAAATTCCTCTACCAACTTAATCTAATGAATCGATTTCATATACGTCGACGGATAAGTGTACCAACACTAAAACTAAGTGTACCATCTACGTCGACGGTTAAGTGTACCAGCACTAAAACTAAGTGTACCAAAAATATCTGACGTACACCTTTAATCAGTCCACCTGTATAAATCTACCATCAAAGGCTCAGTAGACTTAGTCCCAGTTTCCAATGTTTTTTTGTTTCTAATAGCATTAACCGTAATTACGTTTTTTCCCAACACTAGTTTCAGGGGTAGTATAGGTACAGTGGTTTATTCTAGTAATTACAAACAATTGTGTGTTACTTTTGTAATAAGGAAGCTTTTATGCAATATTCTAGTAACTCTCTCTAAAAAAAATAGAATCACAAACCCTCATAATTGTTTTCACTTAATTTAAAATATGTTAAATTTGTCTCTTCAACCTGTAAACCGAATTTATCCTACTATATTAATTGGGAAGTACAAATATAAAACTAACCTTAAATGTGTAAAAAATTACATTCACTTGCAATTAGAAAAATTTAATTAAGATTAAATAATTAATTAAATAAATAATTCTAATTTAAAAAACGAAAATAGGGAAACATCAAATAAAATAAATTGTAAAAAAATAAAAAAAAAAATCTGTTAGAATCAAAACTAATTTGTTCTTAAAAAAAACTAACATATAAGATTTTTTTTTACATGTTAGTTATATCCTTTTACTAACTTCACAACTATAACAAAAATTTCACAAAGGTTTAAATAATTTTATTCATTACATACAAACGTTTTATTGACAGGTTTTCAATAAACATTTAAAAAATATAAAAATTATAATATTAGCAACAAATTTTTAATCATAAACCATTATAAATAACATAATAAGAAAATAAATTATTACAAATTTTTATCAAAAAAAATGTTCAACCCGCAGTTTTCCGCGGGATAGTACCTAGTGTTAAAGTAACAGAAGTTGCGATGAACCTTGGATTTTTTTTTTTTTAACACCTTAAAAAGATGAGAACATAATTAGAGCTCTTCCTAGAAATCCTATTTAAATGTATACATAAAGGTCAATGTATTTAGCTTGTATTGTGTCCAGATTCTTTGTAAGCTAGTATATTATAGTGTTTCAGATTCATTTTTCTCTTTTGTTTTAAGGCATCTAGATGGTTGACAGTGTGTTACTTTTTTTCTGTTTCAAATTTAGTAAACTAGTACATATTATAATGTTTCATATCTTTAGACTGCCTCGAACAAAAAACTTATTTGTTCCTATTATTTTGTTAATTGTTTTACAGCTCCCTATAAATTCGGCATCAGAGCTTCCTGATTGCTAAAAGTTCCTTTGTTATGACTTGTGAGAAATTAAGAAAAAAAAAAAACAGAATTATTTGTAGTCCTTTCGTATTATTTACATGTGTTAAAGTGAAAAAAACTACAAAACTTTTGACTTTCACAAATTCAATTTGAAAGCTTGTAGTAATGAAAATACAGACCCACCAAAGAAAATATAAATCATTTACTTAGTGGTCCTATACAACTTATTAGATAGCATGGGGTGGCGATACTTCAATATATAAAATGATAGCTAGGGTGACGAGAAAATTAAAGGAAGAAAACAAAATATTACTTACTATTATGATGAAGCTTATTAAATAGCATGGCAAGACTTTAAAGAGAAGAAAAAAATATATAGGATGGTAAGTGATATGACTTAATAAAAAGAAGAAATTCATAAGTTTTACAGTATAAAACAAGAGAGAATTATGCTTTAAAAGAAAAACGAAAAAAAAAACATAATTTCTATGTATTTTTATTAGTTAATTAATGATAATCTTATTATATAAAGCTTGATGTCAAAGTTACTCATTAATAAGATCGTGACACGCATCAATTTTATCATTCAGATGTTAATACATGTCAATTCTAAATTTATTAGAAGTTTAAAAAATAAAAATGTAAAGATTCAAAACTTACCATAAAAAGACTTTATAAAAAAGTAAAATAGAGAAAAAAAAAACCTAAAAAATAAAAATGTAAAGATTCAAAACTTACCATAAAAAGAATTTATATAAAAGTAAAATAGAGAAGAAAAAAACTAATTTTAGCAGTTTTAAAAATATTAAAAAGCAATTATAAGAAACTATTAAATTTAAACAGCTTTAAAATTTAGAAAAAGTCATTATAAGGAAATTACATATATATCATTAAATTCGAAATTATAATATTATTTACTTATTTTAATTTTAAGTTGCTAATTTTACAAGAAAAATATTACTTTTTATATATCATCAAAAAAATGATTGTGATAATTATATAATTAATTATTGTTTCTAAAAAAATGTAAACAGAGCGTCTCATATTTTTTTCACCAATCAAATAATTTATTCAAAAATACTGCTATTATACTATATAAGATAGGAGTATGTAAGATTAACGTATGCGTTTTTGTAACTATAAAAATGTTAAAGTGAAGAGACATATAATAGGTCATCTAATGTGTTCATAAAGACAATTTGTTGGTAGTAGTACAAACTAAAAAGTATATTTTTAACAGTAAAATATATTTGTGTATACAAATACACTTTTAGTACTAATGTAGATAGTAGATTTGTAAATGGATATACATTAGTATATTATAGCCAAAAAAACAACTATTTTCTATAACTAAAAGTTTATCTCTTTACCTTTATACTAATGAAAAGAATGAAATATATATTCTTTATTAAATTTAATTTTATTTTAATAACTTTGAACTCATCTACAACTATTTTCTTTAACTAAAAGTGTATCTACTTACTCTTTTTTTTTTCAACCAAACAATAAATTAAAATGAAATTCCTCGGTTAGTTGTCCAAGATAGAGGAAAGGGGTTTCCAAAAGAAACTTCAGAGATAAGAGAACGCGAAGCACATGCAAGACAATCTGCCTTCGTAACTGACGCACGCAGGATCCAAGAGATGGAGAATAGTGGGAAGGACTCCAGCGAGTTAAATTCATCGAGCAGGTTGGAGAATGACGGCCAATCTTCAAGGGATTGAACCATAGTGAGTAACTCAGCACAATCAGTCTCGAAATATTGACAAGCGATCCTTGCAGAACGTATCCGCTTCATGACCCATAACAACACTTCTAACTCCGAATGAAGGGGAGGGCTCCGTCTTAGACACTTGGCCCCCAACAACAAGGTTCGCTCCTCACCAACGCAACACCACCAGACCAATCCTGAGTACACATTGGTTGCTTTCCAAGAACCATCAATGTGACAACCATGTGAAGAAACCTAGACATCTAAAGACGGAGATGGAGCTGATATGACCACCGTAAAAGAGAGCGCCTCTTCTTAGGCTAACTTATCGCCCAAAGCCTAAGCAATTATATCATTAGTCTCGACTTCTAAACCTTGAAAAACTTTTATTATTTATGGCCATCCAGATTGCCCATAAAATCCATGGTAATTGAAGAAGTTGATCATGATCACCCTGTTGAGAGGCATCTCTCCAGAGACAAAATCGAAATTCGAGTACACCGACTCATATGGAAAACCCTCTAACGAAACCAGAATCGGATATAAATCTCAAACTTCACACGAGCAAAGACATTCATATAAAACGTGATTAATAGTCAAAACCGCAAAATCGCACCTTTTACACCAAATATTACATTAGACACCTCGATATATATATTTACTTGTATAGATAGTTTTTACTTACTAAAAATATTTACTTTATATTTTTAGTTAAATTTAATTTTATTTTAAAAATTCTAAAACCACACATCGGGCGAGTCCTAATCTAGTAAATTATAAACTTTTAAAATTGAATACTCTCTTTTGGTTTAAAACTATAAAAAAAATTGTCAACTATTATTGCCCAATGAAATATTTGTAATCAAATTTTAATTGAAAACAAAGGGGTATAGTTTTATAACATATCATTGATATCAAGCGGAGGATCTCAATTACGTCTCTTCTTCTTACATATTAACCATTGGTAAGGAAAAGAACACGTAAACAGTGGCCTACATATTTAAACTTCCACCACGTATTCAAAGTTCGAACGTCGTTACCATCTCAAGTAGGAATTTAAAATTGACAAAATAGGAAACCAAAAGGTCTATATATTTGTCCCACAAGTCTCTCTCAATGTCATCAAATCGTAAACACCAATACAAAAGTTAATATGTCTAGCACAGAAGAAATAGTCAACAACCCAACTTCGGTTGATGGCGTTGTCCCATCCTCCACGGTCAAAAACACAACTCCCGTTGACGGCGTTGCCCCATCCTCCACCGTCCGAGCTACCATCGTCCAATCCTCCACCGTCTATAACGATACCCCCGCCACTCTAGGTAACTAACCATTTAGTTCCTTCCCTATTTTTTTTTTTTAGTGTGGCTTCGGGTATATCTAGACTAAATATAGGGACATAAAACGTTATATACTTGAAATTTGTAGACAAGGCGGAGAAGTATATTTCCGAGGCGGCGAGCAAGGGAGCCAAGATAGTATTGTTCCCGGAAGCTTTTATCGGAGGCTATCCTCGAGGGTTTAGGTTTGGTTTAGCGGTTGGAGTGCACAACGTTGATGGCCGTGATGAGTTCCGCAAGTACCATGCTTCTGCTATTCAAGTTCCTGGTATGACTTCTAATCTTATGAATTCTTCGTTGACTATTCTTTGTTTCATTTTCTTATCTTGTCTTTATCTCTAAAATGAATTTTTTATACATTTTTTATTTATTTTACCAATCAACAACTCCCAACAAAAAGTGCTCAATTATTTTGTGCTTATCCGAGTATCAAGAACACCAAATAAATACAACACACCATGTCGACAGAAAATACAACACACCACCAAAGGATCCAATCTTTTCGGGTCCAAGAATTCGAATATACAAATATTATTTTAGGATCCTTGAAGATCGGATCCGTATGGTTTCAGTGTATAAAGTACTCTTCAATATCTCTGTTACTTGATCTTTTTTCTTTTTGGCAACATGCGATAGATACTCAGTTATAATTATCTATTTAATTTTTGTTTTGTCAACAAATTTTTAATATGATACTCCTTTCGTTTCAAAATATAGGATGTTTCGAGTAAAACACGCAGATTAAGAAAACACTACTTTATAAAAGTTCAACTAATCATAAACAAAACTGCATAATATAAAGTATTAAACTACTCTGAAAACTACATAGAAACCTGAAAACATCCTATATTTTGAAACACCAAATAAACCTCAAAAACATTCAATATATTGAAACGGAGGGAGTATATTTTAAGGTAACGTTGTTACAAAATGCACGGTTTTAATGTTTTTTTTTGGCAAAATGATGATATATGTTGTTGGCTACGGTTGGAGTCTTCGACTTCTCTGTTTTTGTCACTCTTAGAGTGGATATTAATTGGAACTGGCGCATTATTGACTGTTATAGCTCTAGTTTTATTGCACTCTCACAAATGACTATTTCTTGATTTAACATTCTTTTTGGTTCTTGTGATGAATCTAGGCCCTGAAGTAGAAATATTGGCTAAGGCGGCCGGGAAACATAATGTGCACTTGGTAATGGGGGCGATAGAGAAGGATGGGTATACACTCTATTGCACAGCCCTTTTCTTTAGTCCTGAAGGTCGCTTCATGGGTAAGCACCGTAAAGTCATGCCCACATCTTTAGAACGTTGCATCTGGGGTCAAGGGGACGGATCAACCATCCCCGTTTACGACACTCCCATTGGCAAACTCGGAGCTGCTATTTGCTGGGAAAATAGGATGCCCCTCTACAGAACTGCATTGTACGCCAAAGGTCAGCTTTTACTATAATGTGACACATTTTGAGTCCCACTTAGCTTTTAATGTAACATTCCTAACAATTTTAGATGTTTGACGGCGCAGGGATTGAGATTTATTGTGCACCTACTGCTGATTATTCGTTGGAATGGCAAGCGTCGATGATTCACATTGCGGTCGAAGGTGGATGTTTCGTGTTGTCAGCACACCAGTTCTGCAAGCGCAGAGATTTCCCTGAACATCCTGATTACTTGTTTAATGACATTGTAGACGAAAAGCATCCTGATCCTACTGTCTCCGGAGGCGGAAGTGTCATTATTTCACCTTTGGGACAGGTTCTCGCTGGACCAAACTATGAATCAGAGGGTCTCCTCACAGCAGATCTTGGTATACATATATACACTTATAATTGTTCATCTTACGCTATATCTAGAAAATATGAACTATTTGAGCTAATCATATTGATGACGTTCCTCATCCAGATCTTGGTGATATAGCAAGAGCCAAATTATACTTCGATGTGGTCGGACATTACGCAAAGCCAGATGTTTTTAACTTGACCGTAAATGAGCACCCAAAGAAACCGGTTACATTCGTGACAAAGGTGGAGAAATCAGAAGATGACTCAAACAAATAGTCGAGATTTGTAATTCGTCTACTGGAGCTAATGTGCTTTCGAAATGCTCTGTTTATTTTTAAAGTTTATGTTAAAGTTTGTTTATCTTTCTCTATTTTATTTTATTTTTATGTATGAAGTTTGTTTATCTTTCTCTTCAACAATGTAACAGAACTTATTGAAAATGGTAAAGATCTATGTTGTTCAATAAAACCAATTGTTTCTCTTCAATTTTTATCAACTAGATTAACAACACTTGCTACACCGCGGAATATATTTTCTAATTTATTAATATTTTTTATACGTTAATATAATTTTAAATTCAAAACTGTTTTGGAACTCATGGTGTCTACTTGAACGAAACTTTTGCATATGTTAAGCAATCATATGACCAACTTTTCATTTAGTAAACGTTTTAAGAACACTTTATATCCTTCATAAACTTAAATTTGTTAAATTCGATGTGCTTGCTCGAAATAATGTCGGGTTTAGACAAAAACATTGTCAAAACCCAAGGAGTTTACTTTTTGGTCATTCAGCCACTGTAACTTCTTGAGACTTTGGTCGTTTGTGTTAGGAGCGCAAAAATCGAATTGAGAAAATATGTGAATTATATTTAAAATAACGAAATCATAAACGAATTACAACAACATAATATAAAGCATAAAATAAATCACGTAGACAAGATATGATATCTTGAAACGACCGACCTTTTTTTTTTTTTTTAAATAATAATATAATAAATAGAACTACAACTAGTGGTCCCATACCCACTAGCCACCTAACCACAATCACAAACATCAGCGGAAATAACAACACCAACATAATATCCAATAATACTCCAATAAAAACCAATAACCATAATCATCAACAATAATCAATCCAAACAACAAGAAACAAGGAACCAGCAACCTAGCAATGTTTCTAATGACCCAACTCTAGCAACCTAGCAATGCCAGACAACATCCAATCGAGTCCCTAGAACATCCTCCTCTTCATTGCCTTGATTCCACGATCACACTTTGCCTTTACCTGCACCACAAACACAAATTGAGATGCATGAGTATTTGATAAACACTCAGTGAGGCAATCCTCCCATCTACTGGGCTATACACACAAGCAATAAGATCTCTACATGCCACAAACAACAACCAATAAAACAAACCAGGCAATATACAAAGCATGCGACGTCCATCGTAACTGAACAAGGGGTGTCGACCGACACCAGATGGTGTCGATCGATACTGAACATCTGGTGTCGACCGACACCAAACTGGTGTCGACCGACACCCTGCCCGACACTCCCGAAAACCCTAGTTTGCATCGACCGACACCTCCACATGGCATCGTTCGACACTCGCTAAAGTCCCGAGCCGTCCTCGCGTTGGTGTCGACCGACACCCCAACTGGTGTCGACCGACACCGATGCCGAGCAGCGATTTCCCCTCGATCAGAAACTCCAAATCTCGCCTCCAAGCTTCTCCAATCCGCTCCTTGCACTCCCAGAAGCCAAACCCAGCCCAGACAGCAACGAAATATCATAGAGAACTCAAAGAAACAACCACATAAGCACCAAATCACATAGAATCTAGAGATCTTAGCTTAGATAAGCCATGGTCATGCACTCACCTCTTTGCAGGAAGTTTCTGACCAATAAGGACGAATTCCCTCACTCCTAGCAAGCTTTTAACACCTTCCCAGCCTTAGATCTCCCAAGAACAGCAAGAAAATCTCACAAAAACTCCCAGGAACTCAAGAACAAAGCTTTCCTCCTCTTTCTCTCTGTTTTTGACAAAAGCGGCCAAGAGAGGAGAAAAACTCGAGCTCCCTCCTTAAAAACCCGACCTAGGGTTTTCTCTAAACCAACTCCGCAAACCGGACAATTAAAATTGAACCGACCAAACCGGCCACAACTAGTGTCGATCGATGCCTCACTAGAAGGTGTCGATCGACACCCTTACCAAAATACCAAAAAATTGGTTTGCGGGTGTTACATATCTCTTTCCTTAATTCAATAAATCGGCCGTAAGTGCTTTCAGACAATCATGATTTATGAATCCCAGGATACAACCGATCACAAACTATTACAGTAGCCCACCAGTAATAGAACTCAAGCGATAAAATAAATCACGGAGACAAGATATGATATCTCTTTCCTTAATTCAATAAATCGGCCGTAAGTGCTTTCAGACAATCATGATTTATGAATCCCAGGATACAACCGATCACGAACTATTACAGTAGCACACCATTAATAGAACTCAAGCGAACAGATCTACGTTATACTCTCGAGACTACTAAACTAAGAACATACTTTGGACTAAGCAAGGGAGAGGGAGAGTGAGATCTTCAGAGGAAGGAGTGTTTGTGTTTTTGTGTGTGAGAAATAATGAGAGACTATGTCTCTATATATATAGTGGAAGGAGAAATATTCACTGAATATTCTCGGAATACTGCCCAAGTTTGCTTGGAGTTCACACCAGTTCTTTCCAAAAAATTAAATGAGCCTACAGCAGTCTCAAGAGACAAAAAGCCCAAAAGCCCAAAAGCCCAAGAGACCACAGCCCACGTCCAGTCCGGCCCGGCCCGCGTCCGTGTTCGGCCTGCCCCGCGTCCATGCCCGGTTCAGTTTGGTTCGGCTCGCGTGTGGGAACCTTCCCTCTTCTTACACACTTTTGAAACTAGAAGAGTGTGAAACTATATATATATGAGTGAAAAATCTGTCATATTTCTGATGTGGGATATTTCCCAAACCATCCCAAGTGGCTCACTTCACATTCTTATTTCTCATTCAAATCAACTCCGTTTTGGACGTATGAGTATACCATCTTGTAGTACCCGTTACCAGCTTTCCATTGCACTATCGACCCGACAATTCCGATCAGCCATTTGGCTGGAATTTGACTAGAAAGTCGCCGGAAAGTCATTGTCTCAAAACCTGCAATTTTCTGAAACTTGTTTCTGAAAATTCAGTTCCAACAGTTTGTTCACCTGCGACTCTTTTTTCCAATGCATTAGAAAAATGAAGATATTAGAAAAACAAAAATCAAAAAAAGAAAAGCTAACCGTGCTCTAGTAATTTAAATCATAATACACAAAACTTTCTCTATTATGATAAGGGCTTTTATGATATTAAAATAAGAGTAGACAATTTTGAGAAGTAGAATTTTATTATCATGTTCCGGTTTAGGTAAATTCTTAACTGTGCTACCAATATATATATCATATCATATCACCTACAAATAGAAACACACAAAAAATATATATAAATCATGATATAACTAAAAATCTTGGTTTTCTAAAATTTTTAAATTTTGGAAAAGGTGATTTTAACATAAAATTTAAAAAATCTACAAATTGAAAACGACGAACATCAAGGATTATATGGTGGAGACTAAACAATAATCTTTACTATCATCGATTTCACTTTCTCTTTTTTTTTTCTTCTTAATATTTAGAATCAACAATGAATTATAAGTGAAATTTAAAATTTTCCTAATTAATAATGGTATCAGCTATAGAAAAAAATATCTGGAAAATATATGTTCATTTTATATATAATTTATTAGAAATCCAAGTGTCATCCAGTTTTTTTTCAATGATGGAGTGTATTATTTGTTTTAATTTGATTTGTTGTCTTTTTAAAATTATGTTTTAAATCGATTTTACTTTAGCCTTTTATTTTCTTTTTTTAATATTCAGAAATCAACAATAGGATGAAAATGAAATAATAAGAAAATTCAAATTAATAATGGTCCCAACTATAGAGAAATAGAAACAGAACAAACAATGAGACTGTGTAAAAAAATCTGGAAAAAAATATGTTCATTATATATATATATATATATATATATGTGTGTGTCACTGTAAAAATTTGATTTTTTATTTCTTCGAAGAAATAAGAAATTATGTGTCATAAAAAAAATCATAGTGTTTTGTTTGTTTTAATTTGATTGATTATCTTTTCTAAATGATGTTTAAAAAAGGGAAAAAAATTGATGTAGAAAGCTGGAGTATTGATGTGTATTAGTTTAAATGTTTTGATTGGTTTACCTTTTTAAACAATGTGTCTGTTTAAATAAAAAGCCAAGATGTCCAGTGTAAAATAAACAAAATTTGAGGTGTCCACTGTGATATCAGGTGTAAAAGATGTGATTCAGCGTGTGAGACAATTAACCATGCTCTCTTTGAGTGCCCTTGTTAGTGTTAAATTTGGGATTTGTCTCCGTATCAGGTTTCTTCAGGGGTTTTTCTTATGAGTTCGTGTATTCGAACCTTGATTTTATCTATTGGAGCGGATCATCTCATTTAGGAGATCAAGAGTCTTTTCATCAGTTTTCTTGGATATTGTGGTCGATTTTAAATGATAGGGATAAAAAAAATGTTCCAAGGTACTCAGCTCACGCCAAACGAGGTGATTACTCAGGGGGTAAGTGACAAAATATTATGGGAGGATGCGCAGACTCAGAAAGTTGTTCCTTCCGGTAATTTAGATCCATCAGATACTATGGTTCCCTCAG
Organism: Camelina sativa; assembly: GCF_000633955.1. Classification (NCBI taxonomy): domain Eukaryota; kingdom Viridiplantae; phylum Streptophyta; class Magnoliopsida; order Brassicales; family Brassicaceae; genus Camelina; species Camelina sativa. Next base: position 12,711,146 of record NC_025693.1, read on the forward strand.
TGAATCCGGGTCAGGGCTCATATTGTCAATTACATAGATCCTCGAAAGCTCAAACCTTGTTACTGGATGCAAAATGTCTTCGATGAAGTCCTTTCCCGCTTCATGCAGAGTTGGAAGTTCTGCTTTGGGCTATGGAGTATCTCATTGCAGGCGGAGTTGCCTTTCAAAGCTGTGAGACGGATTGTACAGATCTAGTAGCAATGATTCAAGCTCCTGAAGACTGGTCTGTCTTCTCTAATCTTCTGTACGATTTCCTCCTGCTACAGGGTGCCTTCCCTTATTTCTCCTTGTCTAAGATCTCATGTTCGTCGAATTTGCGGACGAATTGTGTTGCTCGGTTGTCTAGATCTTTAATTTCAACAATTTCTTTTGTAAACTCTTTTCCTCCAGTTTGGGAGGCTTTGATTTCATCAATCTTGGAATTCTTTTCTAATTAAGGTTGAAAAAAAAAAAGCTAAAGTGTCACACGAGAAAAAAAACACATCATAGTTTTATTGTACTGATTGGGCTTTGATTTTGTTATGGTCTTTATTTTTCATTTCATTTGTTTGTCAAACACTGATCTTTAAATGTTTTGTTAACTTTCTAACGTATATATAGTGACAAAGAAACATGGAAGCTGAAATATATAAAAGTCTCAAGACTAAATACCATTCAATTTGGCCGTCAAGTCTAAATGTGAGTTTGAAAAGTAGTAAAGTGTCGTTAGCTCAATCAGATAGGAAAATGATGGCTAACCAAAACAAAAGTCTAAATCATTCGAATTGGCCGTCTGATTCCTAAATGTGATTTTGAAAAGTCACTACATAATTACTTTAATTGTCGTTTGCAGATAGGACAATGATGGCTAACCAAACCAGGAAATTCAAATTAACATATAGGACCACAATTATGTTAGATATATGACATGCAATTATCATATATATATATATATATATATATATATATTTACATTATTGTTCTTTCACATCTTGGTTGTATAATTCATGTTGCGCAGACCATTTCAACAATATTAGTCTGTCCCATGGTTTAATTTTAATCCATAATCATTTGCAACTGGTGTGATTGTTTATAATTTTAATTTATAATTCCTTATATTAATAATAACAGATTAGGTACAAAGTTATTGTTTATCTGAAATCTCTATGAGTTTACACCAATTCAAAACTAAGTGCGGGTTATTGGTTTGAGATTTGAATAGAGTTTTAAAGATTTTAAATGTTAGGTAAAATCTGTTGTTATTAGATCGGGATTTTGTTAAACTCTGTTAAAGTTTAGTGTTATTAGTCTATGATTTGTAAAAAGTCATTTAAAATCATAATAAATTTGGGTTATTAGATTCAGACTTTTATAAAGTCATTAAAACTTTTGTGTTATTCAATTAAAACAAAAAAATCTAGGATTGTTAATGAGTCAATTATTATGTTATTGGTTCATGATTTTAAACACTTTCTTTACAAAATAAAGTCATGCAAAGTATCACAAAAATACATGGATTGTTTAGAGAACTTTACAAGATTTTAGAAAACTAATCAACAAAACTCTTTAGCAATCTTTAACAATCTTTCACTTATTCACTTTTAATGATTTTGTTGAACTCTTCAAAAATCTTGATAACTTAGAATCCAATATCACCCCTTTAATGAGTTTCGAATTTAAAATCACTAGGATAGTACCCGCGCTACGCTGCGGGTTTGGTGTTTTTCAAATTTTTATAACTATTTTGTTGTTTTGTTTTTGGTATGTTGTTTGTAATTTTACTTATGCTTTGTTTTTTCTTTATGTTTTTTATAATGTATTTTTTTATCATTGTGGTACTCTAATTTTCTAATGAAATTCTGTTATTAGATAATAGGGAGACGATATATGTTAATTTAGTAAATCGTGTTATTTGATCACTCCAAACCTTTAATGAAGATTAATTGCGATTAAGTTACTTTTTATGGACCCAATTGAGTTTTACTGGGCTTTAAATATCGTATACTTTTTTTGTCAAAGAACGATCCACTATATATTCAGATATATAAGAGTTTCATTACTTTGCCCAAAAAAAAAACCGTTTCATCACAAACAAGACAACAGTGGCGATTGTCCGATCATCAAAGCTTAATTTCACAAACCCATCTCTCTCCTTCTTCTCCTCATTACTCTACCTGATTCCTCCATCTCTCTACTTCTTCTCTTTCATACCCACAAACCTTAATCCCTTGTCTTTGCTCCTCCTGCTCCCTGAACCTAACTCCAATGAAGATTCTGTTAACAATCGTCTCTGCATGCCTTCTTTATCGTTGTTGGGAGGCTTGCGTCCTCTTCTCAGATTCTATGGTCTACGGGAATGGAAAAACAAAAGCTTTGTGAGAGCCAAAGTGATTTGTGATC